>NW_006207284.1:3361231-3363620 GCF_000334495.1 Tupaia belangeri chinensis
GCAGGAATGAAAGCAGAGATCAGTTGGAAGACCACTGTGAGAAATACTAACAGTAGAGTTTGATGAGTGTTGGGATGAAAGAAAGTATACAGAAAGGAGGGCATCTTAGCTGAGATTGCTAAGGGTCCCAGGCCAGCTCTAAGGGTGGCTTGGACCAAGAATTGAGCAGTGGAGGAGGGGAGAAAGGGGACAACAGCCAGGTTCAGGGTGCATTTTGGGGGCAGTGCCTGCCAGATTTGGTGGATTGCACATAGAGAGTAAATAAAGACAAGATTCAGAAACATCTCCTGGGTTTTTGGCAAAAGTATAAGGACAGGCAAAAACTGGGGACACTAGGAACCAGTAAATAATTAATTTAGGGTACTGAAAAACTTATTAAGTTTGGAATTGGAAAACTTTTTTTAATTTTGATTTTCATTGGAAAAGGGACTTACTTACCCTCTCTGGGTACTGGTGTCCTCAGAGTGACAGTATTTATGTTTTCTCAAGATTTTTGTGGAGGTTCAGTAAGCCAGTATATGTTGGCTTTAACAGTATCTGGCATGCAGTAAGTACCTAATAAATGGTAGCTCTTACTGTTATAGCTTGAAACTGCCCTGTATTGCCCTGTAGTCTGTCCTCACAAAAGGCTTGTACGTTAAAATACAAATATGAACATTTCATATCTGAGTTTTTCAAGGACTTTGTGTATATAAATGTTTGGGTTAGAACTGGGTAAAGGAGAAATCAGCTCTCTGGGAGTACTGGTCATTTCTTATGAATGCTCTGTTTTTGCTATTGAATCATCCCCTTTTTTCTGTTCTTCTCAACCTGACCCATATTTGTTTCTCTGACTGGTGATGATTGACCCTATCTGGAATGAGAATACTTGTTGTGCTTGGAGAATTCATTCATAGGTTGTTCTTTCAATCAGCTGGGGTAGCAGGTCTGTGCTGAGCACATCTTAGCACTCTCGATGTTCAGGCTAATTTCCAAAGGAAAAATAGTCGGATTTTTTTTTTTTAACCAATGGTTAAGAAGCAGCTTATAAATGTGGTGCAGTGAGGAGGGATGAGAGGATTAGGTGATTAATAGCTAAAGAGGAAGGGCTGTTGGCGAGCTCTGAAAATGTTGCTCTTGGATAGCTGAAGCCAACAAAGCTCCAGCTCCTACTGTGTGTGCGGACTGTGGGAAGCAATGAGTACCAAGTGGAAAAGATGAGACCTAGACTTTGAAGGAGTTTGCCAGGACAGGAGCAGGGCAAACATGGAGTGGGGCAGAGGCCATACAAAGGACAATATACAGGGAAACATTTTGAAATGAGGGCTCAGATAATGGGGATGGAAAAGCTCCAAGGAGTTTACAAGAGAGAGCAATTCATTCCAATCTGGTCATTTTAGAACTTGCCTTTCTAAAACAAAGTTTATTTATTTCTTCATGAGGGAGAGATAGAAAGAGAGAAAAAATCCAGACACCCCAACAGGGTCTTCATGTCAGTATACACCCACAGTCTCAGTTAGTCAGGATCATGAGCATGCACATGTGCTGAGTGTATGAGGAGACTGCGAATGTGAACTAGGAAACTTCTAACATGGCCTTGGCATCACCGAGCATTGCCTTATCACTGCAACACCAAGGCTGGGCTTTAGAACCTTCTCCAAGGGAATGACTGGCATTTGAATTGGATAAATGAGACAATGACACTTCAGATTATGGGTCTGGTTTGAGCACCAATATCTTGATCCATTTTGTGTTGCTATAACGGAGTATCTAGGCCAAGTAATTTATAACAAAGAGAAATGTATTTCTCATAGCTCTGGAGACTGGGAAGTCCAAGGGCATGGCTCTAGCACCTGTTCAACATCTGGCAAGGGCCTTCTTTCCACATTATCCCAAGATGAACGGCAAGTAAGCAAGTGAGACAGAACAATTGGGCCAGACTCAGCCTTCTCATCAGGAGCCCTCCTGAGAGAATTCACTCCTGCTCTCATGACCTAATCATCTCCTGAAGGTCCCACCTTTTAATGCTATCACAATGACAATTAGGTTTCCCACATATGAACTTTGGAAGACATATTCAAACTATAGCAGCAGGCAAGAGATGTTTTTGTCCTTCCTTTTCTAGCACCTAGCAATACCTAATATAAAGTGAGCCTTCAAAAAACATTTATTGATGATATTACCATGAAAGGTGGTGTATGGAACCACATGTAATCCTGTGGGGCTGGTGGGAAGGGAGATATGTTGCTGCCTATAACTCCGTATTTTTTTTTTTTTTTGGAGAGATTTTCACTGTAGGGCACATGCACTCGCCAGACAGAAAGAGAGAGACATAGAGACAGAAAGCGAGAAATCACCCCCCAGGGGGGATGGTCACGCCGCAATCCCTTCTCCTCCATTCTCCTCTTGG
>NW_006207284.1:3363693-3364932 GCF_000334495.1 Tupaia belangeri chinensis
TAATGAAAACTGTGCTTTTATCCATTTTAAAGTGTACAATTCTATGCATTAATTACATTCAGAATGTTATGCAACTGTCACCACTGTCTTTTTCCTGAACTTTTTCACCATTCTAAATCAAAACTGTTGCCATGAAATGATGACTCCCCATTGTCTCCTCCTAGATCCCAGTGACCTCTAATCTGCTTGCTGTGTCCTAATTTTGCCTATTATAGATATTTTATATAAGTGGAATCATAGAAAACTTATCTTTTCACTACCTTTGCTTTTAATATCAACCTAAAATACAAGATGATGTTAAGACATTTTCCATTTAAGCCTGACGTAAAATCCAAGTCACTCTATTGTACTGTTCTGTGACTTTTCACAAATAACATCATACAAAGCTCAGTCTCAGGTCCAGCTGGTGGTGTGGTGGTTAAGCATCTGGATCCCACATGGCTGACTGCACAGTTCAAATCCTAGATCCAGCGAATTGGAACAGACTGGGTGGATGTATGTGCATACCCAAAATCCTGAGAGGAGAGTGGAGGAAAAGGGATTGAGGTATGGCCATCCACCAGAGCTTCTTTATCACTTTCCCTCCCATCCTTTCTCTCTCTTATGACCACATGCACTCTACCACAAAATTAAAATTAAAAAGAAAAGTCTCAGCTTTACTTCTTGTATTATTTGTGGGTGTGCACATCTTCTCGCATAGTCTCAGGTATGCACATCTGTCTCCTAGGCTGCACGCTCTGGGCAGGCAGGTGCTTCACTTTCATGTGTCTGGGCAGTCCCATGCCCCCAGTTGTGTTTGCTGAAAGGTTGCCTAAGTCCACACAGTTTGTATAAGTCAGTGGTTGCATAAGTCAACAAAAAGGGAAGAAAGCTTTTGCTAGAGAAAGTTTAACAGCAGGGATCCTAAGGGCTAGTGCTCAGACAAAGGTACTTAATAATTTGGAGTGATGAAGAGGAGGAAGTGCACAGAGAAATATGTAGATCTTGAACCACATGTAATTCATCTATGCGATGAATAATAAGGCAATAAGAAAAGCCTTTAGCAATAGCTTATGAGGCAGGACACTGACAGGTCAGTGAGGACAAATGTCAATGGTGTGACTGATAAGAATTGGACCTACCTTTCAAACAGGCCTGCTCTTGGTTGGAAACTTCTATATGGTATCTCTTTTCTATGTGGCAACTTCGTGACATAAGTGCTATTTATCCATCTTTGAAAGTTTATTTACTGAGAGAGAG
>NW_006207284.1:3365888-3372351 GCF_000334495.1 Tupaia belangeri chinensis
GGAATGCCCAGCGCATTGAGGTAGTAGACCTGGCTGTGAACCTGGCACCTTCCCACGTTGGCAGCCTCCAGCATTGTGCAGCAGTGACCCTCTGCCTGTGCCACTGAGGCTAGGACTATTCATCCATTCTTTCATGTGATCAAGTTGAATCTTATATTGCTTTACCCCCTCCAACTCATAAACCCTTGTAAATGGCTGAGTTGTGATTAGAATCAAGGTCTCCCAGGCTTTGGGAGGAACTGGTGCTCGAGTTTGGAGGGTGGAGGAGGCAGGAGACAGAAAATGAGTGGCCAAGAATGAAATTAGTGAGGTATCATAGATAAATTTCTGGAAGACATTGGTCCAAGGTGCCCCAGAAGGCCCCAAGATAAATAGTAGACACTAGAGTGAAGGGGATTAGGGAAAATAAAACAAAAAAGAAAATCTCATTCTGCGCACAGCGAAGCTAGAATGATTATGAGTGCAATGCTAGTATAAACACTTGAGGGGCGAGGACTTGTAATAGCACCCACCCGGCATGTTCCTTGTCAACACATAGTGCAGAAACGACACATATTCTTAAAAATAGTTCTGAAGCCTCCAGTTGATCAGCCACTTCTCTTCCTTTTAGGTCAACCAGGCTAACACAATAGCAAAGGGAAACTTGTCAATTTGTCACAAAATGCACAGCAGGCATTTAGCCTCCCATGCTTTAAAAACTGGAGCTATTTCTACTTAGAGGCTATTAGTTGCTGTAGAGTAATGTCTGCTAGGGCTCCTTTTTTCCATCAAGGGAATCAGATTTCTTGCGTTATCAGCCTGACGCCTATCATTTTTAAAGGCAAGTCATAAAACGTCTTTCTCTACTGTGGCAGCATGGAGGAAAACTTTATTAGGAAAAAAGTAATGCAGTTTGAAGGAGTCCTGTAAACTCAAAATCTGTTTAAGGCACTTAATTCTGGGCTTTACAAGGCAATCATGTCTTTCTTTGCAAATAAACACACAGTTCTCTAATGTGTCAGGCAGAAAGAGTTAATGAGGGTGGTTGAACTGCAGTGATTTCAAAGAGTGATAAAAACTTGGGGGTTGGGAAAATGGCAGGAAAGCCCATCTTCTCTCCTGCTGGGACTCATGAAGGTGCAGAACTGAAAAAAGGGAAGGTGAGTAGTACCAGCCTGGTAAGGACAGCGCCCTGCTCAACGCATGGCCGAAGTGGGTGTGAGAGGTAAGAGTGCCTAAGAAGGTTGACTCCCTATCTTCCCCTTTCATATCTTTGACTAGTTTCAAGTAAGTAATAACTAACCTGGTGGTTTTCAATAGATTAGTGATTGTGACTTGTTCTTTCCCCCAAGGTAAACAAACAATCTCAAAAAAAAACAACAAAAAAACCCAAAAAATAAAACAAACAACAACAACAACAACAAAACCAAAAAAACCCAAAAACCAAAAACAAAACCCTAGACATTACAAAAGTAATTTACAAGGTGTCTTCAGAAAGCTCATGGGAAATGCATATTATGAGAAAACTCCGTATGGATTTTTTTTTTACCAAAAAAATCACATGTTTAAGTCCATTTTCCATAAACTTTTTGAAGTACCCTCATATATTCAATATAGAAAACTTGAAAAATGTAGAAAGGCAGAGAGGAAGAAGGGAACAATTAGTCTTACCATTCAGAAAAAGTAACTGAGTTGGTTTTCCTTTTTTTATATTAAAAACATAATTATGACCATATTATATATACAAAATTATATATACCAATTTAAACATCTATTTTTAACAAAAAAACCCAAAAAATAAAACAAACAACAACAACAACAAAACCAAAAAAACCCCAAAACCAAAAACAAAACCCTAGACATTACAAAAGTAATTTACAAGGTGTCTTCAGAAAGCTCATGGGAAATGCATATTATGAGAAAACTCCGTATGGATTTTTTTTTTACCAAAAAAATCACATGTTTAAGTCCATTTTCCATAAACTTTTTGAAGTACCCTCATATATTCAATATAGAAAACTTGAAAAATGTAGAAAGGCAGAGAGGAAGAAGGGAACAATTAGTCTTACCATTCAGAAAAAGTAACTGAGTTGGTTTTCCTTTTTTTATATTAAAAACATAATTATGACCATATTATATATACAAAATTATATATACCAATTTAAACATCTATTTTTGTGGCTATAGAAATGATTCATGTGCTTTGTAGAGAACTTGAAGAATGTGAAAGTATAAAGAAAAAATAATTACACAAAATTTCACCATCCAGAGATAAATGCTTTGTTCCATTTTATTGTATTACATATAGTTTTTTTTCTGTGCATTTTTAAATGTTTTAAAGTTTAATATATAATAAATGCAGGGACATTTGTAATTTTTAGGTGAATTATGATAGAGGGATTGAAGTGATATCTGCTGTAGACTAGTTTTTCACTTAGTTTTTACTAATAACAGTAAAAAAACTGAGACTTGGGTCATTCGAAATCAATTTTAAAGTTGCAGAAAATCATTACGTGAGTTCTTTGGCAATGAAAATGGTTATTATACTGCTCTATACAGCTCTACTTTTATGGAAGAAGAAAGAAAAAATACTTTAGTGATTCTCTCTGCACAGCATCTTAACCATGTAAATAGCTTAGCTATTATTAGAGCAAGTGCTGGAATAGAATAATATAGGTTATTTTAAGTGGTAATCAAACATGGCAAAAGCTTTTATCTGAACTCTGAGATACAGATCTGGATTCCAGAATGGATATTTCCTGGTGTTGGTAAGATAGAAAAAACAGCTGAGAACAGCATTGCAAGGCTAGCCTGTGCCCTGGGAAGTGGAATCCATCTGAAAACACAAAATCCAAAAGATATACTTAAGTCTGAGGCCCAAGCTGAGTAAGAGAAGGCTGGTAAATCTTTTTTTATACCACAGCCAACCCATTTTAGGCTCTTACATGGATTCTTCTCCTGGATTCCGGAGTATGTTGTATAGAGATTTCTTTTCTCACAGGAGGATATATGGTAGCATATTTTACCTTTAAATTTGAGAAACAAGTTAGTTGGTTTTTAACAAGTTAAAAGAAAAACTTTAGATAAATTAAATATAGCAGTTTGAGCAAAGAATAATTAGTACTGGTTGGAAAGCTACTCACAGCAAGGTGGGGAAGCACTATGCATTGGACAGAAACAGCCTGATGGGTTACACCTCGGTGTTTGCCTTGTATGGACACGTCTAATCATCCGGCAGCCTGTGATTGGCCAGCACTTGGCTGCTATGATTGGCTGAGACTCAGGTATTCGGTTATAAGAATATACTCTTAAATTAGATTCTAATTTGCATAAATACCAAGATAGGTTGTAATTTACTATGTATAAAGGCAACTTTAGGCCAAATTTAGTTTAACAGTATAAAATTTTTGGCCTAAAACCTTCCTTTTAAAAATAGTTATTATAAAATACAGTTTTAAAAACTAGAATTCTAGTGTTAATGTTAGTGAATCAACTAAATAAACTTAAGGTTTCTTTGCTCTTCTTTAGAAGAGCTATAGAAAATAATATGTGTATGTGTATGTGTATTTTAATTTTTTTTTTTTTTTTGCCATAGAGCACAACAACTTGTTGGGTAGACAAGCAGAGACAGTGAGAGAGAAAATGAGAAATCACCCTTTGAGGAGATGGCCATGCAGCAATCCCTTCAGCTACACTCTCCTTTTGGGATTTTGGCCACACAGTTACATCACCCTCTGTAGACAACCATTAAGGTTTATTTGACATATGTGCAAATTGTACATATCTGCATGTATTCATTTCCCTGTCTTCCTTACAAAAATGTGCCAAAGTCTACATAATGTTTTGTACTTTGATTTTTTAAAAAACTTAACTTAGTCTAGAAGTAACTCCATATTAATTGATAGAGATCTTGAATCTACTATATGCTGATGTGATTGTTCTTCATACATTGAAGGCTATTTATTTATTTTAAATTTACACTTAATCATTGTACATCTTTACATGTCCATACAAGGCAAACACCAAGGCGTAACCAATCAGGCTGTTTCTGTATGCCACTTGAAAATCAATTAACTGTATGTTTGGGGATTTTTCCCAGCATGAATACGATACATATTGGCCAAGTCAAAGACATTACCATATACATTATCTTCAACAGATAACTTTTTTATTTTTATGTTTATTATATGTTTTTCCCCCTGATACCTTCTCTCCCATCCTCTATTACCCATCCACTTCTATGGTGCCTCTAGTATCTACAGTTGGCCTCCCTGCTATTATATCTTCCAATCTTTTAGTTTGTGCTATAGAGTACAGACATTTGGTATACAATTAAGTGGGGACATACACTGCCTATCTTTCATAGTTTGGTGTACTTTACTTAGCATTAAATTTTCCACATTCATCCACTTTATATCGAATGCCAGGGTCTCATTTTATTTCTCTTTTTATGACTGAGTAGTATTTTATGGAGTACATGTGCCACATCTTTTCAATCCACTTGTCTGCTCTTGGACATTTGAGTGGAGTTCATGTTCTAGTAATTGTGAGTAATGTTGCAGTAGACATGGATGTGCAAGCGGTTTTCTGATGGTTTTCCTATTCTTTGGGTAGGTGCCTAAGAGTGGAACTACTGGGTTGTATGGTAGTTTTACCTGTAGGTTTTTGAGGAACCTTCATACTATTCTCCACAGTGGTTGTACTAATTTCTATTCCCACAAGTAGCGTAGGAGAGGTCCCTTTTAATTGCATCTTTCTCAGCACTTATCATTCTTTGTTTTTTTGTTAACCTTAGCCCTTCTTACTGGGGTTAAGTGGTATCCAGTTGTGGTTTTAATTTGCATTTTCCCTATGATAAGAGATGTTGAGTATTTTTTTATATTATTTTTTGGCTGTTTGTACATCTTCTTTGGAGAATTGTCTGTTCAGCTCCTTTGCCCCTCTTTAATTGGGTTGATTTTTTTTTTTTTGCTAGTAAGCTGCTGGAGTTTCCTGAATATTCTGGTTATCAGTCCCTTATCTGAGGCATAGTTTGCAAATATATTCTCCCCTGTTAAGGGATGTCTCCTCACCCTAATTATTGTTTCTTTTGATGTGCAGGAGCTTTTTAGCCTGATGTAGTACCACTTGTCTGTTTTTGAGATTATTGCCTGTGCTTTGGAGGTCTTATTTCAAAAGTTGTTACCTACTCCAATGTCTCTAAGACTTTCGTCTATGTTTTCTACCAGTAACTTTATAGTTTAAGGTTTTATGTTTTGATCTTTGATCCATTTTGCTGGGACCATGCAGTTAACACAAGCTGAGTATGAAAAAACTGCCCCTCATGCCTAAGAGCAAGCACTTGGCTGAGGAGAACTGTTTTCAAGGTCAACAGTTGTTCGAGTTCTGATTCTCCATTGTGTTGCTGTACTGGTCTGCACTCAATTTCTCTGCCATGGGCCTTATTGCCACACCTCGGTACCCCATAAAGGCACCCCCTGCCTTATTATAACTTTTACAATAAACCTGAAGGAATGCGGATCCACTAAGGTGGTGGCTGCAAACGGGAATTACTCCCATTAGACTCACCCCACCCTCCTGGAAAATGTCAATAAAGAATGCTACATTCACTTCTCCTACTGGGGATTACATAGATAAGCATTAGGAAGGTTTAGGTTAAAGCTACTAAATTGGTGAAACAATCTCAGTAGCTGGGAGGGGCTCAGGGACTCATCTACAAGGTGTGTTACCCCAAAGACCATGAGCCACCTTTAATCTCAGGACAAGGGAAGATTGCCATTCCCCAAGCCACAGCCATTGTATAGAGCAGCACATAGAGGGTCCCAAGTACACAGTAACCTTTAGGTCAGTCATTAAGCTGCTCATAAGACCACATTCCTTTCCCATGTAGACATTAGACTCACCCTCTTAGCTGTGGATTACCCCAGAGATAACATAGGTATTCCACTTTAGTATATACTAACCTTGTCTTTACTAAACCAGACAGGATTTATTTCTAGGCCCTTGTAACCAGCAATTTGCTGCCACTCTAGCCTGAGGCTGAAGTTCTCAAACTGACCTGGGCTCAAGTTCTCAAGCCCATTTGGGACTGAAGTTATCAAGCTGGTCTGGGACTGAGGTTATTAAGATTCCTGGGAGCCCTCTCAGGGGGCTTCTGGCACCATTTTGAGTTTATTTTTGTTAATGGTGAGAGATAGGAGTCCAGTCTAATTTTTCTGGAGGTGGATATTCAGTTTTCCCCAGCACCATTTGCTGGAGAGATTTTCTTTTCTTCACTGAATTGTCTTGTGCCCTTTGTTGAAAATTAATTAGCTGTATGTTTGGGAGGTTATTTCTGGGTTTTCAATTCTGTTCCATTGGTCTACCTGCTTGTTTTTGTGCTAATATCATGCTATTTTGATTATCATAGCTTTGCAATATATATATATATATATGTATTTTTTGGAGAGGTTTTTGCTATAGGGTGCGTGCGCTCACCAGACAG
>NW_006207284.1:3372415-3379229 GCF_000334495.1 Tupaia belangeri chinensis
ATCCCTTCTCCTCCATTCTCTTCTTGGGATCTTGGGCATGCACGCACACGCGCCCAGCGTGAGTTTAAGCCACCGGGTTCAGGACTCAAACTGCGGTCGACTACGTGGGAGTCCAGCAACATACCCATTATGCTAACTGCTGGTCCCTGCAATATATTTTGAATTCAGAAAGTGAGAGGCCTCCTATTTTATTCTTTTGCACAGTATTTCTTTGGCAATACAGGGCCTTCTATGATTCCAGATGAATTTTATGATGTTTTTTTTCTGTTTCTGTGAGGAATAGCTCTGGAATTTTGATCAGAATGGCATTGAATTTATAGATTATAGAACTGACATTTTGATTATATTAATTCTCCTAATCCAGGAATATGAAATGTATTTCCACTATTTTGTATAGTTTTCAATATCTTTTTTAAAATTTTCATTGTTTTTCTTATAGAGGTCTTTGACTTCTTTGGTTAGGTTTATTCCTAGGTATCTTATATTGGGTTGTAGGAAAAGTCACGACACATTTTTGCATAGAAAAACATGTCATAACTTTTCTGATAACCGTATATTTTTTGTAGCTATTATAAATGGGATTGTTTTCTTCAATTCTACCTCAGTCTGTTTACTGATATTACAGGCTCTGTAACCAGTCCTCTATTGAGACATTTGTGTTTCCAATCTTTTTCTATTTCAAATACCGCAGTTATAAACAACACAGTGCTTGTTATTTTCAGGGTCTGGTTATTGTATTTTTGTTTAGGTGGGCTCTATCTTGTTGTGAAGCCTATGGTTAGGTTTTCTCATTCTCATGTTACTTGCTGCATAGTGTAAATAAATTCCATTCAGGTACTGGTATCAGGTGGATATCAGTTCAGATACCAGTATTTTTTGTCTTATTTTATTTTTATTTTTATTTTTATTTTTTTGTCACACGTACAGGCAGTTCTCTTCTTGACATAATACATCTGGAAAATTTAAACAAGGGATAAATATGCGATGTCTCAGAGAGTTAAAAAAGTGATAAAATCCCAAATTACACCTCAGTTCTTTAAACACAATCATTTATGATTTATTGCCAACATTTGGAACATGTTCTCTAATTGTGTTCTTTTCCTTCACAATTAATTGAACACACAATTGACCTGTCTAAATCCAATGAGAATCTGATTAAGGTGAAAGATTTTCTTCAGGCTACTTGGTTATTTTCATCTTTGTCTCAATTGTACTGAGTTTATAAAACCTTTACACTTACAGCAGCATTTTCATTTTTCTGTTTCCTACTTAGTTTTATAAAATAATAAAGGAAAATATAATAAACATCCAAATATGCACAAACATTACTAGACTGAAACAGAACAGTGGACCACCAGGCACCATCCTTTGGTTGAGTACAAATCAATATTCGGCATATGCAGAGAGGTTTGGAGTGATAACGTATAATGCGTGAACGTACAAACTGTCTGGAAGGCAAACTTGTGAAAGTCGATATACTTCTATGTTTCTTGAGAAACTGCGAGAGGATGTGTGGGCGGCTGTTATGTCAATGCCATTTACAACTGAACAGTAAAAATGATGAGAAGAATGTGTAGGCAGTCTTCAAATTATGACCTAACGTGAACGCAAACCAAATTACAAAGTTGATTCTTTGATAGGAAGATCTAATTTTCTTCCTCACTTCTCTCTTATCTTTTCCCTCTGTCCTACATATGCCCTGAATTTTACTTGAATTCAGAGAGGGTTCTGAGAAAAGGATCATTGATGGCAGGAGTCAACTAAAGAATACATTAATTAGAGGCGCTTTGGTTCTTGGGCTAGTCACTACTCACTGAATTTTCATAAGGCACGTGATTTTACCTCTGCATCTTGGGTATTAATCATGGTCTACGAATGACACTGAGCTACACAGAATCTACTCTGGATAGTGTTTGAAGTAATAATCTCATTGGCTCTATTAAACTTAGAAGGAATGGCAAGGAACCCCTGCTGACTTTGTGGCGATGTAATGTGTGACA
Organism: Tupaia belangeri chinensis; assembly: GCF_000334495.1. Lineage (NCBI taxonomy): Eukaryota > Metazoa > Chordata > Mammalia > Scandentia > Tupaiidae > Tupaia > Tupaia belangeri. The sequence goes on from NW_006207284.1 coordinate 3,374,416, forward strand.
TGGAATTGGGTGACAGGTGACTCAGGAAAAGCAGGAGAGTTTCGGGGGTGCACAAAATGAGACCACTAGCCAGGGTCAAGACCTGGAGTCTGAGGCTGAAACACATCAAATCAAATAAAAAAGATTATTCTGGAACATGCCAAATACAAACCCTGGGGAGAGAAGGAGGATCAAAAGTGGATGCTATAGGACAGAAGGTGACAGCAAACCACGAGTTTAAAACAGGGGACAGGAACTGTGATTGACAGCAGAGTGTAGCAGAGAGTATGGCTCAGAGAGCCAGCTGTGCAGCCTGCAAGCCTATTTTCCAAAAGACACATACATAAGGTAAGGGTTGGTTAAACAGAAAAGCAAGGAGAGAAAAACAAGACAAACAAAGAAAAGATATGTATGTGGTGAACACCCAGGGAACTAAAGCCATGGAGTAATGACTGAGGAATGCTTTGTAAGAGTGGTTTTCCAACTCTATTCCATAGAGTGACTTCAGTGCTCTGGGTGGGCAGAAGCTTGCCTTCAGTGTTCCAAGTCAATGGAGAAGAAGTAGGGGGAGATTGGAAGAGGACAAATTACCTGTGGTGGGAAGGAAGGTTTGTTACCGCTTCTCCCCTGCACCCCCACCCCCTTAGGTAACAATAGTTCCTCTTTGATCTATTTTACATATTGGGAATCTGTGAAAATTTCATTTAAAAGAAAGGTTCTGATGTATGTGTTTCTTTGGCTATTATAACAAATTGCCACAAACTCAGTGGTGGTTTAAAATGACAGACATTTAGCAGTACCAAACTATCATGCTAGAAGCCACATGGCTGATCATGGTTTAGAGCCCCAGCACTGTGGACCTGAAACACAGTGTGTGTGTGTGAGTGTGTGTGTGTGTGTGTGTGTGTGTGTGTATGTGTGTGTGTGTGTAGGATCCTGAGGAGCTGGAGGGCTAGGGGAAGGGGATCACACATGACAAGATTCTATTGAGGGTGCATCTCTCTCTCTTTCATGCACATGCATGTTCTCACTATCATGAAATTTTAATTTAATTTAATTTAATTACTATTTTTAAAGATTTCTATAGGGCATGTGTGCTCACCAAAGAGAGATGGAGAGTGAAAGAGAGAAGGAAAATGAGAAATCACCTCACCAGGGGGTATGGAAGGCCATGTTGCAATCTTTCTTTTCCATTTTCCTCTCTGGCTTTTGTGCATGCATGGACACATACCTGACATGATTTTCAAGCTGCTGCGTCTGGGACTTGAACCACACAGTTGGCTATGCAGGATTGACTGCCTTAATCTCCACACCATCTCTTGGCCTAATTTAATTTTAAAATTATCAGAGGGCATGTGTACTTGTAAGAAAGAGATAGAGAAACATATGGAGAGAGAGAGAGAGAGAGAAGAGGAGAGGAGAGGAGAGGAGAGGAGAGGAGAGGAGAGGAGACAGAGAGAAAGCACCCCTCAAAGGGGCACGATCATGCTGCAATTCCTTCTCCATTTCTCTGTCTTACAAGATTTGGGGCATGCATACATGTGCACCTGGCATGTTTTTAAAGCTGTGGAGGTTGGGATTCAAACAACAGTCAGCCTGTGGGAATCTGGCTCCCTAATCACTAGGCTATGAGGCCGGTATGCATGATATTTTTTAAATGACAGAATTTCACTTTTTGTGGCCCTGTAGCTAGAAGTCTGAAGTCAACATACATGCAGGATAGCATTCCTTCCAGGGACTCTAGGGGAAAATCATCCCTTGCCGCCAGTTTTCAGAGGGTGCCTGCATTTCTTGGCTTGTGGCTGTTACTTTAAGCTTAATTTTCACATTACCATTTGCTTTGTGAACGTGAGTCTAATCTCCCTGTGCCTCTCTCTTATCTCTTTGTCTCAAAATCTTTAATTTACTTATAAGTACATCTGCAAAAGATGCTTTTTCCAAATAAGGTAACGTTAACAATTCTGCAGATTAGTAGTGGGCATATCTTCTGGAGACCCACCATTCAGCCTACTATGAGGTGCTCAAAAAGTCTGAAAACTACAGATCTGAAATGATAAAAATAAATGATTTTTTTTTAAAAAAAGAAAGTGGAGAGACAACCTTTTGGGGAGAAGGCAAAGAAATACAATCATGCTACAATGTGATGTTTAAATGTGTAGCTAGGGCAAGAAGGGAAGGTTGGGTACGCAGTGCAGAGGGGTGGAACGTCTGTTGATTCAGGGACTGGAAGTAAAGGGCTCATTTGGGCACCACGGGCTTCCTTATGGCTCCATTAAAGGGTTAGCTTAGTCAGTCTCACTCAGTCTGTCTCTTGATACTGAGCACAGATGTTTTTGAAGAATGATTGGGTAGGGTTTACCTGGATGTAGTGTGGGCTGAACAAAACCCAGGCTTTACGATAGCAGTACAAAGAATAATTGGGAACGACCCAGTCCCCACGTACATGTAACTAGTGCTTAAACACAAGCATAGCGTATGTAACAAGGATATATGTCATGTAGTCAGTGGGATTCTGATTTTATTCCCCCTTCCCTTCTCAGGAAGGAGTAAGTAAAACTCTTTAGACATATCTAAGGAAATGATCTTTGTCTTGTCCTGTTTCTCAATGGTATCATTCCCATTCCCATCTTTCCATTCGTAATTAACAAGTAATTTGTGGGGAGAGACTTTTGAGACTTCATAAATAATCCTACTCCTCATAAAACTTTCCTTTCTACATCTTGCATTCATCCATTTAGAAAACCATCTCAGTTTCTGCATCAGTTTGTGTTACCGTGCTTGTAAGATGGAGTTTCATTAATTCTGTCACCCTTCTATATTTATTAGTCAGCCTTCTGTTAAAAGGAAGGGCTTCTCTTCTTTCATGTTTTCTTATTTATTTAATTGTTATCTGTGTAGACTCATGAATTATTATTTTATTTGATAGGTCATAGTCCATCACTATTTTATTTTTCATGCTCACATTGTCCCAAATTTGGCCAATACAATCCTTTTCAAGTCACCATTTTTAAAAAATGTGTCTTACCTTCTTGAGCACATCTTTACTTTTTGGTGCTATAATATATCCCGTGATTGTCGTGTACATTTCCTGCCCCACACTGGAATCACCCTTTCCTCCAAAGGAGCCCAGTCCTTTCTAGTAGACAGCAGTGTTTATAAACCAAAGGTTGTAGCAGATTTTTGTCCCTACCACATGGATTCTGTCTAAAAATTTAAAAAGCAATCTGTCATAGGTGGTCTGAGTTTGGGTTCCCTGGAAACAGACCCGAGCCAAGAATTCGCAGGCAAACTATTGATTAGGAAGAGTAAGGGCACTGCTGTGCTGTGGGGGCGGGGAAGAAGTCACCACAGGAAGGGCGCTGTCAGGGTGGCTAACATAAAGGGTCACTTTGGAAAATGGTGCAAAATACACACTCAAATCAATCCTGGCCAAAGGTGAGAGAGATGGATATTTCCACCCCACACTTGTCCAGGGCTGCTGTGTGTGCTGGCAGGATGGAAGCCTGCCTTTATTCCAAGGTCCCTCTAGTCTGGAAAATAGCTGGAAGATAGGCAGACCTGGTGAGGGCATCTGAGGCCACAGGCATTGACAATATTGGCCGTAAGTACCGCCACCACCGAGAAAGGGTGGTGAAGCTAACAGAAAAAGAGAGACGTGTTTTGGGCCTTCTGAGGGAAGGTGCTCTGAGAAGCGTGGAGATGTCCCAACTCAGGAGGAGCATTTTAGATAAGGGACTTTCAGGACATTCTGCACACATACCCCCTGGCTTGGTTGTTCTCCCTTAGAAACGTTCCCACTCTTGGCTGTGTTAACCTATATTTATTCGTACTCTGGTCAGAGGACTTTGAAGAGGCTAGGTGAAAGTGTGGGCTGAGGAGGGGTTAAAAAAGAAAGAACGGGGAACAGGAGCCATCTTAGACTGCTCCCCTTTTCTGCTCATATTCACCCTCAGTCTGGCTACCTCTTACCACGTTCATTGCTCTATTCTAGTCTTGGTCACCGTGCTTCCTCCCACAGATTATTCCAGTCACCTTCTACCCAGTTCTGCCTCCATTTGTGCCCTCTATTCATCACACAGTAAGCAGGATATAAAGGAACATTATTGCTCTGCTCAGTGCACCAAAGAGATCCAGAGTCCTTCCCAAGGCTCACAAGCCCCATGCAACCTGGCATCTGGTCTGAGGTTGCCTCTCATCTTGTCTCTCAGAACTGTTTTCCTCCTTTCTTCTGGAACATGTGGCTTATTTTTTCCTACTGTCCATTGTGTTCCTGTTCCCTCTGCTTAGAACAATTATCTACCTGAGTCATATGGTCCCTCCCTCCTTTCCAAACTTCCCATCCTTCTACTATGCGATCTCTTTTCTAAACATATTGCTTCAAAGTCCTGTGGAAATAAGACCACCCAAATGATCATAAGCTAAAGGCTATTTATTCAGGACTTGCTTGAACAAGCCAGTCGGCCACCATCACTTGTATTTGGCAGATACTCAGGCAGCAGCAGGAGTGGGACAGCTTATTAGGGACTAAAGGAAGGATGCAGGTGTGTTCTGATAGGAGGCTGTTGGCCTGGGGAAGCTGTAGGCAGGTTGGCTAGAAGGAGGTCATTCTGAGGTTGGTTAGAGGAGCAAGTTTGACTTTCTCTAGTTGGTCCTAAGTTGGAAGCAGGAACAAACACTAGAGACACTGTCAGTTATTAATTAAGTCCTGGCCATTTTCAGCTGATTGTGACAGGGGTTATTGTTTGACTTTCTGGACTGGTTACCATACATAGTACATTGACTTTCTGGGCTGGTTCTAATTTTATATTGAATGTGGATAATTCAGTCTCTCAGTA
>NW_006207284.1:3379260-3384925 GCF_000334495.1 Tupaia belangeri chinensis
ATATATTTGAATGTATAAATGTGTATGGTGAAATAGTGGATTGCTAATGAATTGTTGCCTAAATCACTAGAGAAAGAAAACAGGGGGACGACAGGGGTCTGGGCTTGTTACTGTTGTACTCCAGCTCACGAGACTGTGCCAGCACATTAGGGTGCTCAATGAATACATAATGCACAAGGAAATGATATCCAATCCTTCCTTTACTTAAGTTTCTGGAAATAAAGCCTTTTCAGTAAAATTTCTGCTTTACTTCCTTTTTCCTTTTCTTGGGCAGCTTACCTCTCTAGCATTTTGGACCAGGTCAACCACCTGGACAAACTCAAATGTCTACAGGATCTAGGGAAATGATGAGCCGGCCTGTGGGAGAAGGAGGACAGCAAATGAAGAGTCCTTGTCCTGTCAAAAGACAGCCACCGCTATTCAGAACTTAAGATTTTTAATACACAAGAATGTAACCTCCTGTTTCCAGAACAAGTAAAATTTCAGAAGAAGCTGGTGCTGTGGAGTTTTATGTAAATGCTTTCATTGTTACAGTACGTCCCCCCTTCTCTGTGGGGAACATGTTCCCAGACCCCGTGAATGCCTGAAACAACAAATAATACGAAACTCAGTGCTGTCAATTGGATCACATTTCTGTTCATTTTCCCACAAATTTAATTCTTCCTTTCTTTCTTTCTTTCTTTCTTTCTTTCTTTCTTTCTTTCTTTCTTCCAAGAGAGATTTTTTGCTATAGGATGTGTGTGTGCTCGCCAGAGAGACAGAGAAAGACAGAAAGAGACAGTGAGGAATCACCCCCCAGGGAGGATGGCCACACTGCAATCACTTCTCCTTTATTCTCCTCTCAGGACCCTGGGCACGCATGCACATACTCCTGGCATGAGTTTTAAGCCACTGGGTCTGGACCTGAACTTTGGTTGACTATGTGGGAGTCCAGTCATGTGATCACTATGCCATCTGCTGGTCCTTTCCTTTTCTATCTTAAGTAAGCACTAAGTGTGCACTGTGGCCATTGACTTTTGCAGTGTGAGGTGCAACAGTGAAAGCGTGTTTTTTTTTTTTTCCTTACCTTGTTCACAATTTTACAGATAGAAGATTTATTCTTACTTTTGCTCTTGGCAACCTCAGCATATGAGTTTTTTCTTTTGTAGTAAGTGGAGAACTTCCATCTTTTTACTTAAAGTAAGTATTTCATGATTTCTCTTTGGCATATCCGAACTGCCAGTATTTGGGGACCATTATTTAGTAAAATAAGACTTACTTGAACATAATAACTGAAATCCTATGAACAGTCAATTTGATAACTGAGACAGCTACTAATTCAGTAACGGTGGGCTGTGTATGCAGTGGACATTCTGAGCAAAGGTTGATTCATGTCCTGGGCAGTTTGGAGCAGAAGGGCATGAGATTTCATATACTACTCAGAACAATGGACATTTAAAACTTAAAAATTATTTAATTATGGGAATTTCTATTTAACATTTTCAGACTGAGGTTGACCAAGGGTAACTGAAACTGTGAAAAGTGAAACCGTGGATAATGGGGGAGTTACTATAAATGTTAGTCACTAATAAAATACTATGTATTGGTGGGCCAGCCAGTGGGATGGAGATTTAGGGGGCTGGATCTCACAGGCTGACTGCCCAATTCGAGTCCCAGATCCTGCAGCTTAAAAAACACACTAAGTACTTGTGTTGCATCTCCAAAATGCCAAGAGGACACTGGAGAAAGGCCATCCTTGAGGGGGTGCTTTCTGTCTTTCTCTGACAAGTGCGTGTGCCCTATAGCAAAATAAACAAGTAAGCGAAAGTTACTATGTATTGGCAGAAAGACAGGAGAGGGTAAAAGCAAAATGATTCTGTGGACAGACTTAGTCCTTGGGGCCAGGTGTGGCCTCTGGTCTAGGCTGTCCTCAGATCTTCTCTAGAGGTCTTGGGTCTCCTTTGTACTGTTCTTGGCTTAACCTCAAGCTCAAGACAGGACGTCTAAGATGAGGAGAGCTGCTGTGTGCCCCTGAGCACCAGCCCCAGGCACTGAAAACTGGGTCTTAGTGTACTAGCTGCCTTCCGACTGATTTTCTTCATTAGGAGTCATCTGTAGATTTGAGGAGGGTGATTACATAAGGCCATTTTGGCATTGAACTGATTGTAAGTACAGCCGCAGGAGCCAACTCCCTGATTAGAGCTGAGATGCTGAAGCCAGATGAATTAATAATAAGGTGATAGGGAAAAGAAGAGATCTGACAGCTCTCTTGTTTATGTTAAGAGAACTTTTAGGTGCTTCACTTCAAAAAAAAAAAAAAAGGATTATCTCGGTAAACATTAAATTACTGAATGGTGCCTAGAGTAATTAAGCTCATTTTCCCAGAATATGAACCTCAGGAAAAATCCTTTTCCTAAGCACTATTTGTTACAGTGTGCACAAGAATAAAGGGTAAGACTTCTGGGTGATGCAGATTATAAAACAGGAGAGGAAAGAGAGCCGGGAAGAGTTATTGGATCTTATCTTCAGAGCTATTGCTTAAGAGCTCAACAAAAATTAGATCCGAAATGGATTTTTCCCCCTCCGATTCCAGGAAAACTCCAAAATGTAAACCACTTACATTGGTATTATTTAAGAAGCTATTTATCCTTGATTAAATCTAAGCACAACAAAAAAGCTATGCAGCTTTTTCAGAAATAAGAGATAAACTGTAGTTATAAATTGTAGTTGTAAGGTTAGCATTTTGCCAAATTTTGTGGTGGTGGCAAGCCCCATATTTATGTGAAATTGCTTAAATTTTTATCCCCCCCCAACCTTGATTGAGCTAATTAGAATCCACAGGGAATTATGTGGGTAATGGCAGGAACTGGTGAAGTATAAATATGCAATGCAATTAGCTCCTGCTCTTTTTCTATGCGTGATGCAATCTTGGAGCTCATGGACTTGCAAAAGGCTTGGAACAATAGGAACCATTGATACTCAAGCTGCTAGGGGAGTCCATAATTATGGTATAATATCTTGCCAGCCTCTTGCATGCATGAAGGTAGAATGGAATATGAGTAAATAAAACCCAGCAATTTTCCCCATCTGTAATTCTTTGTATCAATAACATTTTTTTTTCTGTTTTCTGTTTTTGTTTTTTTTTTCCCCTGCAAAAAGATAGAAACTTATTTGCTTGAACATTTCATGTACTATCAAAAGACTTCATCTCCATGGGAATATATTTGGTTTGTAATCAGTTTAATTGAAAGATTTTCTTGTCATTATTACAAGTTGAAGAAAGCTGTTCTACAATGCCCTCTCTCTACTGTATGCTGATTTTTTGACTTTGTTTGCTACTGTTCTATAAGTTCATGCCATGAGATACTTGGATTTTGTCATTTATCCTTTTTTTGAAAGAATTATTTTGATTTAATTTTACTTATTCATTAATTTTATTTTATTTGACCAGAGAGACAGAGAGAAAGAGAAAGAGAGGGAAAGCAAGAAACAAGCCACCAGGTCTGGGACTTGAACCTTGCCAGCCACGTGGGAGTGTACAGTGCCTGTTGATCTCAGACTTTGTCATTTATTCTTTAATTTGTTAGGACTGTACTCAGGCTTGGCCGACTTCATGGGCATGTGACCTGTGGTGTCTCACTCTTATAGTTACATTTAAAACTGGTATTATATGGTATAAATATGAACAATAAAATTCTAGCTAATAATTTAAATATTTATTTTTCTTTGGTTAGAATAACATTATATAACAAATAAAAGGCATTGTGACAAGTCAAGACAGAGACCCTAGAACAAAGAACACCTTTATATTTCAGTACCTTAATATCCCTTTTTCTCCTATTTTGTGAACAAGGGGTCCTAAACAAGGGCCTGGTTCTATATCTAGGTATAGATAAATGGAACTCAGAGATTTATTCACTCATGTAGCAATCATTCACCGAATACCTATTGTGCAAATATCACAGTGCCAGGTGTAGCAGAGTTAAAAATGAAGGAGCTGGTCTAACATGTCCAGGGCCTTATCACCTGGTTGCCAGAGATATACCTGCAGTCCAGTCTTGCAGATTCTGAATCTTTAGGACGTGAGACCAAATAAGGGGGCAGGAGTGACTTTCAATTGTATCTGGTGATAGGAAGGGTTGGGACAGCATTCTGTAGGAGAGGTGCTACCTCATTTTGCCTTAGAAATACTCTTTGTTAAAATGAAGCCAAATCACAAGATGTAGGATCACAGTCTCAGCTGTGGTGGCATAGTGGCAGCACAGTTTCAGAGGCTGGAAGCCACATGGGAGGCCCAGGCTCAGTGGGGTTGCAGGAGCCTATAATCCTAGCTGATTAGAAGGCTGGGTGGAAGGATCATGACACAGCAAAAGCCTGTCAAAGGTGCTTATCTCTCTCTCTCATTTAAACAAAATAAAACAAAACAAAACAAAACACCAAGTAGAATTTCAGACAGTGGAGGCTTTATTATCTTTTATTCTAACTATACAGTTCATGAGGGGTATTCAAACCTGGGACAGTGACTCTATTTAGTTATTAAGTGTCAAACCAGGATTCAAACTCACGGCATCTGATTTCAAACTCCTTCCACTTTCCAATCTTTGATTTCACCTTAATGTGGCAACTGTTCCTACTTTCTTTGAGCAATTAGAAAGTGATATGGTATTTTACAGAAGATTATATATTACTGTTTTTCCTTTCTTGGCAAAACTTATATAAGGATTCTTTTAAAAATCAAATTCTATTCAAGGCTTTAAGTTATAAAGCCTTATTTTGAACCAATGTCTCCCTAACCACAGCCACCCTTAGAAATGCCTGTGTTCTGGAGCCAGTCTGGTGGTGTGGAGAGAGCATAGACCTTGCAGTTAGGTCTGGGTAGGTTCTGAGTCGGCCTTTGAGAGCCAAATGACATTATCAGTGTCCTTGGGCCTTAACTTTCTGTTCTGCAAAGTGGGGACAATAATGACGGCATCATAATGCTATTGGAGGGGGGGTTTCATGAAATAAGGTGGATGAGTGCCCAGCAGACACTGGGTACTCAGTGAATGTTGTTTTCTTCTTGAAAGACAGATACTTTCTCTCTTCTTCTCGCCTTTCATGAGGTTTGCACTATGTGAAATTACTCATTTTATACCAATGGGCTGTTTATTAAAAAATTACTTTATTTTAGGACCAGCCAATGATATAATGGTTATGTTGCTGGACTCCCACATATTCGATAACAGTTTGAGTCCCAGGCCCGGTGGCTTAAACCCCACACCAGGTGCCTGTGCATGTATGCCCTCCCAAGATCTCAAGAGGAGAATAGAGGAGAGGGGATTGCAGCATGGCCATCCACCTTGTTGGCTGATTTCTCACTTTTTATGTTTCTCTCTGTGTCTCCAGAGAGTATATGTGGTGTGGCCTATAGTAAAAATTTCACTCAAAAATCAAGAGACAGACAACTCCATGACTCCTGCGATCTAGCCATTTGGGAAAAAGGAAGATGTCCCACTGATAACTGGGCCTCCAGCATACAAACCTCGTGTGAACAGCCCTTCTTCAAGAGACAGACAACTCCATGACTCCTGCGATCTAGCCATTTGGGAAAAAGGAAGATGTCCCACTGATAACTGGGCCTCCAGCATACAAACCTCGTGTGGTAGGAAGACCACTTACAAGTCTCCTGTCTCTGTATCACTCTTTG
>NW_006207284.1:3386609-3400921 GCF_000334495.1 Tupaia belangeri chinensis
AAAAAAAAATTCAGAGAAAAAAATACTAAAACTGTTACCAAAATTTAAAGAAAAAACTGTGTATTTGATGACCACAGTAAGCTATATAGCCCCAGCTAGGTATCATTTTATAGTATGTTCATTCTACTCACTGAGGTTTGTGCCTAAAGTCAGACATGAGTTCTTGTGCATGTAAATATCAGCTGTGCTTGCTATTGCAAATATTTAGACAAATTAAGTTCATTAGCAAATCAATTAAATGGGGGGGATAGGCATAGAAAGCAAACAGGGATAACAGAGACAATGGGAGGAGGGTTGGACAGGGCAGAGGGTTAGGGATAGGGAATCAAGGATGGCAAAAAAAGAGAAAAAACTCAAAATATACAAGACATAAGAAATGGAAAATTGTTGATAACACATATGTTGATGTACTTGATTGAGCCAACAGACAATGTATTTTGGATGAAAAATTCATTTTGTATACTGTAATGATGTATAGCATATTAATGTTAAAAAATAAAAACAAATTAAAAAAAATTATTTAATTTTACTTATTATTATTTTAATTTGACCAGAGAGAGCAAGAGAGGGAAGGAAAGAAAGCAAGCTCCCAGTTCTGGGACTTGAACCATGGACAGCCATGTGGAAGTCTAGCACCCCAACCACCATGCCACCTACCAGCCCCCCACAATGGGCTGTTTTATCTGTGCTGGGTACTTGGCGAAATGTTGGTTACTTTGAACTTTCTATTAATACATTGATAAAGAGAGATGAAGATGATTCTTCAACTTTAATATTTTCTTTCTGTGTTCATTTTCTACTCCAATAGTGAAATCCCAGAATACTAAAAAATTATCAGAGTCATAGAATTAAATAATTTAAAAATGTTGAGGTACTTTGGAGATCGACATTGTAGTTTATCTGTAGGGGGTTTTCCTCTGGGCCAGGCACAATTTCAAGCACTTTCCATGTACTAAATTGGTTAAATCATACAAAGAATCTTTGAGGGAAGTCTCTGTTACTTTCCACATTTCACAAATAAGAATATGAAAAACAGAGTTAAGTAACTTAAGTATCTTATTCAAGGTCACCTTGGCTGACACAAGACTCACGCTCTAACCATTGTACAAACTACCTCAATTATGATGTGTTCCATACCCGCTCCCACCCCAGTTTCACAAATGATGAGTTGAGACTCGCAGAGAGTAATTGACTTGCACAAGGTCACAAGCCCTTAAATGCAGGTCTGGACTGGAGCTCTGGGATCCTTGAATCCTCAGTCTCTGGCTCTCTCCACTCTACCCAGAATTACTGGCAGGACAGGCTCATAAGAAGCTCAAACTGGGAACCATCTGAGTTAGATAATAATATTTCTATTCCTGTGTCTTTCATTAAAGATGCATGATTTTTGTAATTCTTTCCTTTAACAGTAATTGCTATGTTTTGTCTTTCAGGAACCTGGGCAAGAGGAGATAAGCCAATATATCTGCCCATTGAGCCTACAGTTAAAAATAATTGTAAGAGCATGGTGATGTTTTCAGACACTGCCGGGTGCTGGGACAATTTCAAATCATACTTTTTTAAAAATATTTTTTAATTTCATTTTCTTTTATACATTCAATCACATTATTTAGTTTACAAAGTGAATATTTCAACATGTGAACATTTCTCCCTAGTCCAGTTGATAAAACCATAAAATTAACTTCAACAGATAATACCACATTTCTTTGTCCCATTAATGCTTTGCCTCTCTATTTTTCTTCTAAATGTCCTTCCTCAGACTCTACTCTTTCACACACACTATATCTGGTATTCACATCTATTTACTGTGTTTCTATATCCTTTAGTCAATCAGTTTCAGATATAGAATGTGGACACTCAGTATATATTAAGTGGGGACATACATTGTCTTCCATATTCTTACACTTTCTGTCAAAAGCCAGTTTTTTTTTTTTTTATGGCTGAGTGGTATTCCATAGAGTATGTGTGCCACAGTTTTTCATAGAGTGTATGTGCCACAGTTTTTCAATCCATTTATCTGTTTGGGGGCATTTGGATTGTTTCCATGATTTAGCAATTGTGAATAGTGCTGCAATAAACATCGATGTGCAAGCACTTTTCTGATTAAGAATTCTTCTGTCCTTTGGGTAGATATCTAGGAGTGGGATTGCTGGATCATAATGATAGTTCTATTTGTAGATCTTTGAGGAATCTCCAAATTGTTCTCCACAGTGGCTGGACCAATTTACATTCTCACCAGGAGAGAAAGAGAGTTCCCTTTCACTGCACCCCTGCCAGCACTTACCTTTTTTTTTTTTTAATCTTAGTCATCAAGGGTATTTTTGACTGGGATACTTTTTTTGCATTATTCAGTTCTAGTCTGGAGGAAATACTTAGGGATGGAATGGAAAAACGAGTGGGAAAAGGCAAACCACATGTCCACAGTTTCCCTCAGGGAAAATAACTGACCATTGTTACATGAAGGTAGGTGCAGATGAACTTTGAATCGAGGGGCCAGATAATAAAACAGTGTTTTGTGGGGCTGACCCACATAAGAAGTTTTGGTTTAGTGTCTAGAAATCTCCGTGAGTATAATGGACATGTTCATGCTAATGGTCTGGGGCTGGCTGAGAATGGGGGTAGATTGTGTCATAAAGATCTAGTGGGGGTGATATCTCTCTGTCTCTCTCATGAAAGAAATAAATAGAATAAACTATAAAAAGTAAGAAATGTGTATCTATATATTTATCAATATTTATTGACTATACTTTCACTTTTCCAAAAAGACTTTGGTTCCTACAATGATATTAGTAAACCAGCTTAGTAATTTATAATGCAGGAGGGAGAAGAAGGAAACAATGCCAGCTCTGAGAGTCAAAACTGTCAGTGTGGTTGGGACCAGCAGTTAGTGTAATGGCTATGTTGCTGGACTCCCACGTAGTCGACCGCAGTTCGAGTCCTGGACCCGGCGCCTTAAACTCACTCCAGGCACGTGTGAGTGCATGCCCAAGATCCCGAGGGGAGAATGGGGGAGAAGGGATTGCGGCATGGCTCTCCACCCTGGGAGGTGATTTCTTGCTTTCTATCTCTCTGTCTCTCTCTCTCTCTGTCTGGTTGGCCAGCGCACGTGCCCTATAGCAAAAAAACCTCTCAAAAAACCCCCCAAAAAACCAAAACTGTCAGTGTGGTTGAGCAAAACTTGTGCTTGAGCTTCCTGGCCACCATGACAACAGGGAGACATTCTTGTAAATCAGAAAAGAAAGAATTCAGCAATGGAAATGAAATTCATTTGAATGGAGTTTAAATGCAGTTTCTCTCAAAGAGCAGGATACAATGTTAATAGTAGTAGAAAGCCTCTGTACTAGTAAGGGTTCTCCAGGGAAACAGAACCAATAGGGTATATTTATATCATATTTCTGAGACTTAAAAAGAACTTTTTTTTTATTGCCAGGGGCGTATGTGCTTGTCAGAGAGACAGTACAAGAGGGAGAAGGAGAAAGGATACCCTAATGGGACATGGTTATGCCGCAATCCCTTCTTCTTCTATTCTGTTGGGATTTGGGGCATGTGTACACACTTACCTAGCATGTTTTTCACTCTACCAGGACCAGGATTTGAACCTGGCCATATGGGATCTGGCTCCTTAATCACTAGACCACAGGGTCGGCCCAAGAGCTTGCTTTTTTTTCTAACATGCATTTATTTATCTGTTTATTTGTTGTGTTTTTCAAGTTGCTGGGCCTGGGGATTGAACCACGGTCAGCAATGTGGGAGTCCAGTGCCTTTACCACTACTTCAAATGCTGCCCCCCCCAAGAGCTTATTTTTAACATTCATTAATAACTATTTTAGCTCAGTGTTGCTAATCACACTTACTACTGATAAAGCTTCTTTTGAAGAAAGAAAGAATGATACTCTATATTTGTGCATTTCTAAAATTATGTTTTTGATAACTGGTATTGTTCTCCTTCTTTTAGCCTTCCCCAACACAAAAAATAAAATCTGGGGTTAGGCCTCTCCTGCTGATGAATGATACCCAGAAGCAATACAAGAATTTTCCTGTAGTCTATTTTGTTTTTCCAGAAGTCTCTGAGTGGCCATTACATAAGTCTGAGGGACCCAGGGTCAACTTCTATTTATATGACAGATTCCCCATGTTTTTTATTTCACCTGAAAATCTAACCCAGAGGAAATGTTCTGGGATGTTGACCTTTAAACACTATGGGTAAAGTCTTACTTCTTTTTCATGCTTACCAACAAAAACCACCACCACAACTATGACAATAGCTGTTACTTACTGAATGTTTGCTACGTTTCAGGTGCCCTTTCAAGGGCCTTTCATGCATGATAACATTAAGTTCTTCCAGTAACCCCTTGAGCTAAGTAGTGTTTTAATTTCTGTTGTACAGGTAAGAAGACTAGGCTTTAAGGAAGTTAGTACTGGACACAGGATCACGTGGCCAGCAACCGGTGTAGAAGGAGTTCTAATCAAGTCGTCTGCCTCTGGAGTAAAATTCCCAAATCTTCTTTAAGTTGAGTTTTGGCAGCAAGCTGGTATTACCTTCTTCAATAATTCATGAAGCACACTGGTGTGTTTGGGGTTTCCAAAATAAAGGAGGCAGACCCAGCTCAGTGTAGAGGCTTTTCCACATTGACTCAGATGCCCAGATCCAGTGCCCAGGCATGGCGGCACATACACAGCATGATCTGCCCAATGGCCAGAGGCTTGGGGCCTTTGAGGCTTCTCAGCTGGAGGAAACACCTGAAACTATCAATTCTTACCTGCCCTGACTTCCTGCTCAATCATCCTACCAGGTGCCTGTTACCTCCAAGTATGGAGTTGGTCAAAGGGTCCCTCTTTGCCTGGACTTTCCCCATTCTACTAGTGAATGTCTTCCTCCCTGGAGAACTCCTCAGTCTTGGGCAAACTGGGACTATTTCTGACCCTACCTTGAAGAGAGTTTGAAATCACTAGAATGATTTTCTATCTCTTATTAGCAATCTAATCTAATCTACTGCTTTTCCAAGTTGAAACCTCTGTCAAGCCAGGTCATTTGGCTGGGGATGCCCTCTGGGAGACTCCCTCATTGACCAAATATTAGCCACTACCCTCTGAGCCCTCTTTTCAACTGGACATCAACCTTGGCCTATAAAGCTTGAATAAACACTTAACTGGTTGCTTGTAACTTGAGGCTGCATCTGCAGGATGATCCTAACCCTCTTTAAAGTCCTGCCTGAGAAAACTCAAAGCTGCCAAAATTGTACTTGAGGGCTGTCAGTGGCTTGGTGGTTAAGGTGCTGGACTCTCACATGGCTGAATGTGGTTCAAGTCTCTGACCCAGCAGCTTGAAAATCATTCTGGGTGAGTATGCTCAAATACCCCAAATCCCAGAGGAGAATGAAGGAGAAGGGACTGTGGTGTGGCCATTCTCCCTTCCCTCCGGGAGGTGATTTTCTATTTCACTTTCCCTCTCACTGTTTCTCTCTGGCAAAGCCCATGTGCCCTATAGCCCTATACCAAAACCAGAATGTACTGTTCATTCTAGCCAACAAATGAAGAAAAAGGGGACTTCAAAATGTTTGTGAAAAAATGGAATTAAAGTACAAGTTTATTTCAGTCCAAAAAATTTTGATATTAATACATAGTTTTTCCCACAATATGTATTTTCCATGACCTTTTGGAAGACTCGTTGTAGGGTTCCTATCTCCCAGCCTCGGTAGAAGGCTGAAAGCCTGACTTAGATAACACCAGATAGCAAACCAAGATGGGTTTCAGGTGGACTAAGCTCTCCTTTCAGCTTGTTATACTTTGTACTTATTTGGCTCTACTGAGCCCCTTCTCACCCATTTCCTATTATTCCCTCATTCTCCTTTAAAAGGCCTGGCCTAGGGACCAGCAGTTGGTGTGATGGCTATGTCGCTGGACTCCCATGTAAGTGATTGCAGTTCTAGTCCTGGACCCAAGGGTGTAAACTCACTCCAGGCGTGTGTGCATGCGTACCCGAGATCCAGAGAGGAGAATGGAGGAGAAGGGTTCACAACATGGCCATCCTCCCTGGGAGTAATTTCTTTCTTTCTGTCTCTGTCTCTCTCTGTCTTTCGGGTGAGCACACGTGCCCTGTAGCAAAAACCTCCCCCCCCCCAAAAAAAAATATTACCTGGCCTAAAAACTGAAGTTGGGTTCAGTTTATGCTGAACTCTTTTCTTCTTGCAGTAATATATAACTGATTAAAATATGTCCATTCCATTTTCATTCATGTCTGGCTTTATTTTGACACCTCCTACATTCTGTCCTGGTTGTCACCAGTGCCTGCCCTCATCACCTCTCCCTGGCCCCAACATGTACAAGGGTGTTCACGGAAGGTTCGACTAACCTCCATGTGCCTGCAGTGCCTGCTCCACCTCTCACATGCTGTGCCACTCCTGGCAGTCCCCTTCCTTCTCCCTCCTGCGACTCTTGTATTTTGCACTCTCCTTGGAGAGATCGCCATGCTGTGTCATATTGCTTTCTGTGAAGATGTTTTATGTCTGCGTCCAGTTTGGGGGCTCTGGAGGGCAAGAGTACCATCTGGTGCCTCTTTGTGTATCCCGGGTCTCAAGGACGCTCATGCAATGGCAACCAAGATGTGTACTGTCAGTGATGACTTGGATCAAATAAGTACCCAGTTACCTAGTCCTTACTGTTCATTTTTCCTCAGAAAATACTGGTCTACTTTTCAAGTTCAGTCCATATATGTGATGAAGATTATATATATTAATATATATGTATATATGCATGTATATGATACTTAAATAAGGAAGTAAACAGCACAGCCTGTGGAATCACATGGCCTGGAATTCTTTGTTTTGTAGTTCACATTAAAAAAGAATTATGGAGCTGGCCCCAGGGTACAGTCTTGAAGGAGTCAGATCCGACATAGCTGACACAGTTCAACTCCTGGCTCTGGCAGCTTAGGAAACATTGTGGCATGTGTGTGCGCATGCCCAGAATTCTGACAGGATGGAGACATGGAGGAACGAGGATCGTGATACGACCATGTCCTACTGGCAAGCACACGTACCCTCTGGCGATTAAAAAAAAAGGACTCACGGGCCCAGCTGCAGTGACACAAGTGCTAAGGCTCCAACCACTGCATAGGATTGGGCCACATGGAGGCTTAGGTTCAATTCCCTTACCAAACTAAACAGGCAGACATGGCAGCCCGCCCCTGTAATCCTAGTTAACTGGAAAGCCAGGGCCAGCAGGTCACCACATGGTGAAACCCTGTCCAAAATATCCATCTGCCTCTCTGTTTCTCAACTTGTCTCTACTTATTCATATATATATATGAATAAGTTTTCTTTACTTCTTTGTGCTTCATTTAATCTGCTATAAAAGGAGCATGTCTTATTCCTCACTGGGCAATTAAGTTTGTGAATATTAAAAGTTAAAACAAGGGACCAGCAGCTAGTGTGGTGGTTAAGTGGCTAAGAGGCTGAACTCCCACATGGCTGAATGTGGTTGGGGTTCCAGATTTGATGGCTTATTTTCTCACTTTCCCTCTCTTTTTGTCTCTCTTTGGTGAACATCCATGCCCTGTAGCAAATTTTAAGAATATTAATAATGATAAATAAAATTAAAATAAATAATTCTTTAATAAGGGTTAAAACAATACCTATCACATAAGACATACCAGGGAATGAAATCAGTGCAATATTCACCCAGCCACACACAATATCACAGAGGTAGTTAAACAAGTGTTGAATTGGAGTGGAGGGAAGGAAAGGGGTGAAATAGAAGCTAGAAGTGGAACTTTGGGCCAGAAGACCTGGAAAAACTTCTTGGAAGAGGTTGTGGGAGAAGGAGAATCTTTTTTTTTTTAAATTGAGTTTTTATCTTATGTATTAGATAGTTTGCATATTGCACGTCACTGAGTTCTCAGAACAATACTGTAAGATACACGTTAGGCCCATAATTTACAAATATTGATGTTTTCCTGTGGTCACAGAGTTTATAAGAAGCAGAGCTGAGAAGGATCCAAGCCCATCTCTTTCCAGAGCTGTATTTTTCCCACTTGGCTAACCTCTCTTCCTTACCCGATTGTACGTCTGAGGGTACATTAACAACTTTCTTTGCAGTTCCAAACAATTGCTCTATCTGTTATGTAAAAATCTGTATGAGGTTGGGAACCAGCAATTAGTGTAATGGCTATGTCGCTGGACTCCCATGTACTCGACCGTGGTTCGCGTCCTGGACCCGGTGGCTTAAAACTCACGCTGGACGCATGAGCGTGCGTGCCCAAGATTCCAAGAGGAGAATGGAGGAGAAGGGATTGCGGCGTGACCATCCCCCTGAGGGGTGATTTCTCGCTTTCTGTCTCTATGTCTCTCTCTGTCTGTCTGGCGAGTGCACGCGCCCTATAGAAAAACCTCTCCAAAAAAAAAATATATATATATCTGTATGAGATTGTGTGAAGTTACTGGCTGCACCTGGAAAGGCCCTCTAACCTGCTTTGAATATATTGGCTGCGCAAATATAGGATGTGTTTGATTGTAAGGAACAGAAATCCAACCTAAAGTAGTTTAAACAATAAAGAAGTTTACTTTTTCTTGTAACTTTAACAGGAGTTAGAGACTGCTAAATACATAGAACCTTAATCCTGGGGACTATGGCTCTGTATCTCTGCAAGACTGAATTCCCCAATCACGCTTGTCCAAATAAGGGCCTTTTATAAAAGGGACTGAAGGGACTTAGGGTTTAAAGATAGCCACCATTAACAACTAAAATGAACGACTCCATTTGTCAATGTAAGAAAAATCCCTCTCTGTGAGTCATGGACCAAATATTCCTTTTCTTGGGCCAGTTACTATGTGGGTCTAACCCTGGACCAATAGCAATCAGTAGGTGGAGTGCTCTGTACTGGTGGTTTAAACCTGTATACCTAAACCAATCACTGGGAAAAAGGATAGAATGATTGTGGTTGGCTGGTACTAATTTAGACTCATTTCTGTGACAGGACTGATGCATAGACTACATGTGGAGAGAAGCATTCTAAATAGGTCGCATCTAGTATAGTGGACATGACCAATCAGGATGGACACTGGCTGTAAACAACTAGTAAGTCTGTCTATTGTGTATTATCTGATTATTTAATCCTAGTCAGCTAACCACAGCGTGAATGTTCCTAAAAAAGAAGAGAGTAGATCCTGGGTAGGAAGTCAAAAGTGGCTGCGATGTGTTTTGTGCATCTACCTGAGTGTTAAGCTTAATGGATAGCTAAAGTAATCCTCAATCTGTTTTCTAGTCTGATAGTTGAATATGTGTATTACAGTGATTAAGCAATCTTTTTTTATTTTTTTTTGGAGAAAGGTTTTTGCCATTTGGCATGTGCACTTTCTGGAGAGACAGAGAGACAGAAAGTGAGAAATCATCCCCGTGGTGATGTGGAGTGGCCATGCCACAATCCCTTCACCTCCATTCTCCTCTTGGGATTTTGGGCACATACGCACACATGCCCGGTGTGAGATTTATGCCGCTGGGTCCAGGACTTGAACTACGGTCGACTATGTGGAAAACCAGTGATGTAACCATTATGCCATCTGCTGGTCAGTGATAAAACAATCTTTAACTTGTATTTTAGTCTCATCCAAAGGTGAGCCTAATTTTCACCTGACCTATCCAAGTTCAACTCTCTCCTCTGTGGGAACCTGATAACAAGTCAACACAGGTTCAAATCTCCTTTATGCTAGAACAAAGCACCACTATGCTTAACGCACAGACACAGTGAATAAACGCTGGTCTTTGTCTAGAGCAAGCAATCTCCCATGCCAAGCAAAAGATTTACAAAATCACTACCACTCTTTTCTGTGGTTTACTCTGTCCTTACAAATCCAGACTAATTGGGAGCATAGGCAGCTTAAATCAGCGGCAGGTCTGATTACAAAAGATTTTAAGGGATGTGCAGTATTGCTTTCACATGTAGGCAGAACTCCAATTAGATTACAGAGGGATGTCTTGTAAAGCCCCTAATATATATAGATAAGAATGATTAATATGAGCTTATCAATTATTTGTATTTAATTCTTTGCTTTGAAAGTGCTTATGGTGGCTTAACACTTGCGTGTTCTGCCAATTACTTTAACCTTTCCCCAGAAATCTCGTTTGCACTATTGACTTGAAATATCAATGCCAAGTCTGAAATAATAAGGTTTGGCCTATTTCTGATTTTGTAAGGAAGATTGAAATGTGTTCAGTGGTTCGATTTTTTTTATTGGTTTTACAAAAGGATGTTTGGTTTTGGGGCACTAGTTATATGGGAAGTCAGCTGAAAAGAGTTTATTTTTGTTTTTGTTTTTTGTTTTTGCCCTTGTGGATGAGAATACAAGAGAAAATATGAAACCTTTATCTCTAGGATATGTATTTTTATTTAAATTTTTTATTTTTAAATGGACAAGTAAAGATTATGTTTCTGGTAAGTAATATGAAGTTCTGATATATGTATACTTGGTAGAAAATCTAAATCAAGCTACTTAATATATGCATTATATCACATCATTTTTGGAGGATGAGAATACTTAAACTCTTCCATCTTGGCAATTTTCAAATATACAATATATTACTAATTATAGTCACCATGATATATAATAGATATCTTAAAGTTATCCCCCCTGTTTAACTGAAATTTTCTTTGAACAACGTCTCCCCTATTTTCTTTGAATAATGACCCAATGTATGGAGCTGGTCCTTCAGTTGAGTTTTTAAAATAGTTTCATATTAATTCATTATTAGATATATGACTTGCAAATATGTTTTTCTACTTTGCAAATGTCTTCACTTGGGTTATGTTTCCTTTGCTGTGCAGAACTTTCTAGTTTGATGTAATCCCATTAGTCTATTTTTCTTTTTAAAAATTTTAATTTGCTTATTTATTTCTTACATGAGTGATAGAGACAGAGAGAGACATACTCCCCAGCAGAATCTTGATGCAGCGGTTGTCTTCCAGCCTCAGCCAGCTCTGGATCATGGACACCCACATGCCTGGTGTACTTAGCTAGGTCTACAGACATGAACCTGGAACCTTCCCACATGGGTCAGTCTCACAGAGCATCATACTTTATCACTGTGCGACGGTCTGGCTCCCTATTTTTCTCTTGCTGCCTGTTCTTTTAAGGTCATAGTCAATAAACCTTTGTCCAGACATGGCATGGAGTTTTTCCCCATCACAACCTTAATGTGAACAGTCAAAGCAGTCTATGGACATACACATTCTTGACGTTGGCAGTTTGGCCAAGCAGAAGGAGGACTGGAATACCAGAAGATCTGGGTTCTCCTCTTTATTTTGCATTGGCTAGCTGTGTGATATTGGACCAGCCACTTAACTTCTCTGGGCCTCATCTGGTTCATCTAGTGTTTTCACTAGACTGGCAATGGTAGACATTCGTGTCCACAGGAGAGAAACAAAAAATAAATAACTTGTGAGTAAAGAGGGCTTGGAGGAAATCAAAACAATAAAGCATCCAGTAAAAAATCAACTTTAAAATAAAGCTGAGGGCAGTAGGAGTGGTATATGGCAGAGCATAGCTCCATCTAGAGGAGGCATCCCACTACTCGGCTCCCAACTGAATGCAGGCCCTGAGTGATCAGATCTGAGCTTTTTAAAAAGGGAAACTGAAAAATCCAGATTTTTATATGACATTTCTTAATTGCCAAATATTGGGTGAAACAATACCCTGTGTGGCTCAACACTGTCTTCTCAAGATAACCTTTTCCTCTGGGTTGAGTTCAGCTTGGAGTTGCTAGTTCGAAATCCCTAGACAAGAGGAACTGAGAACTCCGCTCCAGGTAGAGAATGCCATGGCTTTGTGCATTAAATGTGGAGTATCTCCTGGGAATTTTTAACAGTTATTTAACAATTTTAACAAAATATTTAACAATTAGTGGAAAAGAGAAGCAGAGAGAAAAAAATTTGGAAAATTTGCATCCTGATCATGTGGAAGAGTGAAAAAGCATGTTGAGCATAGAAATGCTGTAGACGTGGTGGAGAGGTGACTAAAGAGGTGACTACACTAACAGAAGGGATCCGGGTGAAAATGATCAGGACAATAAGAGAAAAGCTCTTAAAGCATTGAACTTCCCAGCATAAGCTCAGAGACCTGAGAGCACAAAACAGATTCTGGAATTGAACCCAGGGCTGGCATACAGCTCTTTGCGTAGAATTCTCTGCATCCCAGTACAGTACCCTATTGCCCAGCCATGATCCAAACAGCCCTGAGTACAGCTGCTGATCTGGAGGGCATAGGCTATAAGCCTTGGCAGTAGCAGAAACAGCGTATGCATCCTTCTGGGGCTACATGTGGTGTTAATTTTGCAGGAGTACAGAATGCAAGAGCTGGGAGGGTGCGTCAGCCTCCTGGAATTCAAAGATTGCATTGGAAAGTCTGGAGGCAGAGAACTACTGCAGGGGTGGACCATTGCAGAGAGCAGTCATTAGAGCCAAGTGAGACAGGACTTAGACTCTACTTATAAGTATACAGGGAACTGCTCCAAAAGGAGATCACTATGTTTTTCTTTTTAATGAAGTCTCTGTGTTTTTCCTCTATGGTTTGATTAGTCTACAATTTATATCCCCTTTAACATGTCTCTAAGGAGTTTATGGCTCCTTTGTAATAAGGCAGAAGATAGGGATATTGAGCACACAGACAGGATAAAGCCAAGAAGGAGTCACAATGGCTAAGTTTCTACAGCCAAAAGTTGGTTACATTGAGACTCAAAGCAACTGTAGCTAGGGCAACAGTTTGTATTTAGTGACTGTATTCTAACAAGAAGTACAGGACACTATGGTCTTCTGACCCCACAAAGAATAGGGTAATGAATCACTTAGACTACCATGTAACCATTTTCTTTTTTTCCTTTTATTTATTATTATCATAATCTTGTTATGTTACATTGAATCACATATATCTTTACAGTATATTACATTTCTTTTTCCAGAAGGAATACCTTTGATATCAGTCAAGACAAAGACATTACTATCCACATCATCATCATCAAATAGCTTTTCATCATTTTTTCCAGATTATTATTATTCTCATTATTTTTTAAAATATTGAATCACTATATGTCATTTTGTTTGTAAAAAGAATGTACTCAACACGAAATACTTCTCAGGCCAATCCAGTTGAGAATACTAGCCATGTTATCA
This sequence comes from Tupaia belangeri chinensis, assembly GCF_000334495.1. Classification (NCBI taxonomy): domain Eukaryota; kingdom Metazoa; phylum Chordata; class Mammalia; order Scandentia; family Tupaiidae; genus Tupaia; species Tupaia belangeri. The sequence continues at coordinate 3,399,769 of NW_006207284.1, forward strand.
TCAACAGGTAATAAACCATTTCTGTGTCCCACTAATGTCATGCCTCTCTATTTGTTCTCTTGCTATACTTCTCTATACTCTTCCCCTCTCCCACCCTGTTTCTCACTGTCTTCAGCATCCCTAACTACTTTCACTGCTTTTATTCCCTCCAATATTTTTCAGTCTCTACCATAAATAGTATATTTTAAGTGAGTGAATACAATATCTTTCTTTCATATCCTGGCTTGCTTTACTTAGCAATAGATCCTCCATTATTTCCAGCCACTTTCTATCAAATGCCAGGGTCTTGTTTTATTTGTCTGTTTGTTTGTTTTGTTTTGTTTTTAAATGGCTAAGTAGTAGTCCATGGAGTGTATGTGCCACACTTTTTCCAATCATTCATCTGTTTGTGGACATTTGGGTTGGTTCCATGTCTTAGTGATTGTGAATAATGCTGCAATAAACATTGATGTGTAAGCACTTTTCTGACTGAGTGTTCTCCTGTTCTTTGGATAGAAACCCAGAAATGTGATTGAAGTATCAAATGGTAGTTCTATTTGTAGATCTTTGAAGAACCTCCATATTGTTCTCTACAGTAGCTGAACCAGTTTACATTCCCACCAACACTGTAGGAGAGTTCCCCTTTCACCACATCCCTGCCAACATTTATCACTTTTTGTATTTTTAATCTTTGCCATTCTGACAGGGGTTAGGTGGTATCTCATTGTGGTCTTAATCTGCATCTTCCTTATGATGAGGGATGTTGAGCATTTCTTCATATGCTTTTTGACTGTTTGTATGTCTTCCTCAGAGAGATTTTTGTTCAGCTCATTTTCCCACCTTTTAATTGGGTTAATCATTCTTTTTTTGAGTAAACCACTTGAGTTCCCTGTGCATTCTGGTTATCAGTCCCTTGTTTATGGCATATTTAACAAAAATATTCTCCCATTCTGAGGGTTGTCTATTCACATTTGTTACTGTGTCCTTTGCTCTTCAGAAACTTCATAGTCTGATATAGTCCCACTTGCCTATTTTAGGGATTATTGCTTGTGCTTTGGGAGTCTTATTTAAGAAATCTTTGGCTACTGCAATGTCTCCCAGAGTTTCCCCAGTATTTGCCACCAGTAGTTTTATAGTTTGAAGTCTTAGGTTCAGATCTTTGATCCATTTTGAG
>NW_006207284.1:3401763-3455011 GCF_000334495.1 Tupaia belangeri chinensis
TTTTTTTTTGAGAGGTTTTTCACTACAGGGCACTTGCGCTCGCCAGACAGACAGAGAGAGACATAGAGACAGAAAGCAAGAAATCACCCCCCGGGGGGGATGGCCACGCCACAATCCCTTCTCCTCCATTCTTCTCGCGGGATCTTGGGCATGCATGCACACATGCCCAGCGTGAGTTTTAAGCCACCGGGTCCGGGACGTGAACCGTGGTCAACTAAGTGGGAGTCCAGCGACATAGCCATTATGCTAACTGCTGGTTCCCACACGTCTCTAATTCTTCATGAACGTAGGATAAGAGCTGACATGGGTTTTGGGTCTGATCATCCAGCACTCATGTAGTGAGTGCACCAAGGAAGCAACAGCTTCATGAATAGATTAACAATGTCTCATAAGACCCAATGAGTTCTACTGGGTAGTCAGTCCAGCCTCACCAGTCACTTGGAAATGTGGGGATGGAGCAGAAGGACTATGCCTAGGAGACCCAAGAACTGTGGAACTATTAGCATGTAGTGTCAGCCTGGAACTGCAGACACAAGACTCTCACTGGAAAGGGCTGAAGCCTGGGCTGAGTCCAACAAGGCCAAGGAGATGAGGTTGCCTGGCACTTTGGGGGCCCAATCCCTCAGTCTGTGCAAGACGTAGTACATGAATTTCTAGGATTAAATGTGCCCACTTGGGTTTGGATTTACTTGAGTCTGTTACTCTTTTTTCCTGGAGGAATGGACATTTCTACTCTGAACATGCTCTACAGCAGTAATTGGGGAGCATGTAATTTGTTGACTTCACAGGCTGACAGCTAGAAGGGATTCTCCTTGAGTTTCAAATGAGACTTTGGAGTTAGCATTGGAACCAGTTGAGATTTTTGAGACCATTGGGATGATTTTGTATGGGAGAAGTGTATAAATTTGGGGGACCAGGGGTGGAATGCTCTCACCTGAGTAGGTACCCAGGAAAGTCATGTGTTGGACTTGGCTGTATGTTTGTATTATAAAGGTATTAGGTGAAAACTTGATTCCTTTATTGTGTTCCAAGGTAAGGCCTAGTGGGCAATGGTTGGTTCATGGTGAAGGTACCACAGGAGCAACAGCTTCACGAATAGATTAATAATGTCTCACAAGATCCAATGAGTTCTATTGGGTAGTCAGAAAAGTCATGATGTATTTTTCAGTTTCTATATAAAAATGCTTCATGACTTTTCTGATGACCTAATAGTTTCAGTGAGAAGGGAGTTGGTTGTTAAAAAACAGAGATCAGTCAGGATTTCTCTGTGTCTTCATAGGAGCCCACCATTGTCTGTGCTTTTGTCTCTCATGCTGTAGGCCTAGGACTTTGGACTTCCAGTCACCAGATTGTGAGTTCATAAATTTTATTTTCTTTGTAAAATTACCAAAGCTCAGTTATTTTTGTTACCAATGAAAAAACAGACTAAGACAGAAGGGGTTCTGGTGGGTATCTGGTTTTGCTCTCATATACCATTGCCGAGAGCTGTTACCAAACCTGTGTGTTCCACAGGATGGACTGCTTTGCCACAGGCAGGGCCTCTGAAGCCCTTCCTTGTATTGAAAAGAAACCCTTGGGCCAACAAATTCTCTTATTTTTTCTAATTCTGACATCTGCAGCAACAAAGAATATGTCTTTGGTCGCTTGGGGCTTTAGACTCAGACAAGCCTGTTCCCATTCCCCAACATGTCTAAGAATCATTTCCTGGGTAGAGACAAGCTTGGAAAGGTCTTACTATATACCCCAGAAGAGTTAAAGAAGGTTTTCTAGAAGAGAATTCAAATAAAAGCCCATCCACCATTACTGTGTGCCGTGGGTGGGACAAGACTTCGGATGCTCAAGGCTGAGCCAAATTTCCCTCGCCTGTGGGTAATGGGGGGCATGTGTGGGCAGAGATCCACAGGCAGGAGAGGTGCATGGCTCGATGTGCCTCCTCTGAAGGTTACCTTTGGGGGTCTTCGTTCCCTAGAATGGGTCAAACTAGGGGGGCGTCTTTCTATCTCAGAAGGGTGGTCTTATGAGCCCTGCCACCTGTGTCTACTTCTTGCCTCATTAAGTATGTAAATTAAGGCACTTTCTCCCCACCCTGGACTAAGTCTGTAGTCGCTTTATCCTGCTCAGCCCTTTGCCAGGCTCTTCAGTATAGCAGCAGAGAGGAGGATTTTCCCAGCTGGAGGAAGGCAAGTGTTGTGATGGCTGCTTGTGTATGGTTCAGGGACTGCATAGGAGCCCATGTCTGGATGACATGGGGAGCAGAGTATTTAAGAGACGTAGAGGAGCTCAGCTCCTGTGCAGAGCTGTCCTGAGGTGGGAGTGAAAAGTGCTTCTTTCTGAATGTGACTCTGCATTATAGTGGAGTCTTCATGACATATTATGGAAATAATCTTTCACATGCTGTGTGATTTGACCCATAAGGCCAGAACAGGGAAATTAACTAGGTGTAATAAATAATATAGAATCTAGTGAATATTTAGGGTCTGATAATGATGATAAATCAGGTTTGAAATGTTCCTTGAGGAGATTGTGAGATTCTGAGAAATGAAGCCAGGAAGATTGATTAGAACCTATTGCTTCTCAGAAAAACTACTACTACTACAAAAAAAAAAAATACAGGGAAGTATTGCTAGGCTAATACAGCAGGCAAATACCATCCACTTTGTCCCCTCAAATCAAAAGGGAGTAATCAAGTGTCACTGCCTTTATGGGCTAATACATAGGAGAACAAAAGACACCCAAAGCCCCTGGGGGGTTGTTGATTGACCCATGAGATCAAGGAATGACTACATTAGGCTTTCTCTATATGGTCCTAATTTCTTCCAAAGCTTCATTTTGTATTCATTTATTTGTTTGTTTATTTACCTGTCCAACTTTAAGGAGCAACTTCTATTGAAGACAGACTGGCTGTACTTAAGAGTCTGTGCCACTAAAACATGTTCTTATGAGCCACATACTTGTCTCTTAGCTCTAGATGTGAAGATTCAAATCCTACGTTTGGGGTGGCATGGGGGAAATTATATTACATACTTTAGGAATACATCAGCCCTTTCCACTCGAATCTGGCCCAACTTGATTGGGTAACTTAGCAGTGTCATAAAATATTTAGCCTTTTTCTTAATTGTAATTTTTAAACTTATTTGTTTACTTATTTATCCTTTTAGACAGGGTCTCACCATGTTGTAATCCTCCTGCCTCAGCCTGCAAGTAGGTATGATTACAGGTATAAACCACCGTGCACGGCTTTTTAGGCCTGGGAATGGAACTCAGGCCTCCCACATGACAGGGCCTAGCAGCATCAGCTAGTACACACTACAGTGACCGGCCCACGTCAAACCTTTTGGAAGTTATCTGGGAGCAGAGTAGCCTCAATCGTGTGGCATGAATAAAGAGGCAGATTGAGCATTTGTGAACGAACAAGGAAGCATAGAGAGCGAAGACATGGGGAGGACGCTGGTTAATTGTCAGCAGACTGGGATAAATAGGAGATGGAGCAGGAAGGAAATGGGCTTGGAAGGGTCTAGGCCCTACGCGGTGTGACCTTTGGCAAGTATTTTGACTTAGCTGTGCTTCAGTTTATGCCTGGGTAAAATAAAGAGAATACATTTTATCTTGAAAGAGATGTGTGTCAGCGCCTAGCGCTGAGTGTGGTACACGGCAGCTTCCTCCTCCCCACTTGGTGGCCTTCTGTCTTCACACATACCGTGAGTGTCATGTGCCACCTTGGCTGCTCTGTGAATTGCCCCACCATTTGATCAGGTGTTACTTATTTATTGCCGTGGAGGACCTGCTCTCACCATAGAGAGAGAGAGTGTGCCTCCCAGTGGGGCATGGTCATGCCACGGTCCCTTTTGCTTACATTTCTCCATCCTGTCAGGATTTTGGATGGTACATACATGCACCTGGAATATTTTTTCAGCCTCTGAGGCTAGGATTTGAACCGTGGTCAGCCATGTGGGAGTTGGGTTCTAATGCATAGCACTAAACTGCTGTGTTATAGGGCCAGCCCCAAATGTTAGGGTACCTGTGAGAATGTTTGGATAAGGTTAACATTATTTATTTATTTAGATTTTTGCTTTAGGGTGTGTGGGCTTTCTGGAGAGATAGAGATGGAGAGACAGAAAGCAAGAAATCACCCCCCACCCCAAGGGATGGTCACACCACAATTCCTTCTCCTCCATTCTTGCTATTTTGGACACGCACGTACACATGAGTTCTAAGCTGCCAGGTCTGGGACTCAAACCATGGTCAACTACATGGGAGTCCAGCATCATAACCATTACTCCATCTGCTGGTCCTGAGGTTAATATTTAAATTGGAAGACTGAATAAAGTAGATTGCCTACCCTAATGTGGGTGGGCCTCATCTAATCAGTTGAAGGTCTGAATAGGACAAAAAGATTGATCTCTTGAGTAATTTTTCCTGCCTGACAGCCTTAAAACTGGAACATCTACTTTTCCCCTGCCTTTGGACATCAGCTGAACATTATCTCTTCCTGAGTCTAGGGATTTGGTGTTTGGACTGGAACAAAGCTATTTACTCTTGGTTCTCAGGCCTTTGGACTTGAACTGGAACAAAATAATCAGCTCTCTGGGGTCTGTAGTTTGCACACTCACCCTTCACATCTGGGGACTTCCAGTTTTCATTATTGCATGGTCAATTAGTGATGATAAGTCTGTGTGTGCGCGTATGAACCAATACGATGTGTGAATACGCACACACACATCGACTGCTTCTGTTTTTTTGGAGAACTCTAATTCAACCTTATGCAGTCCCTTGAACATAATGAGCATTTCATATTTGTTAATACGCAGAGCCAGGAGTCAGAGCGCATTCTCCAAAGTTTGGGAGGACAGGCTGCCTCAGCACTGCTCTCTGTTGGCAGGAGGACAGGCTGCCTCAGCACTGCTCTCTGACGTCTTCTGTTTAGGACCTAGGGTCTTTGTAGGAGCCTCCAGGGAAGGGCATGGGGAGAGGCAGCATCTCCAGTCTTTTCCCACTCATGTGCACAGGCACAGCTTGCCCACTGAGCGGGGTTACTGCACATCCCAGGCCCTCCCTTTGTTCTGCCCCCACTACCTCAGTGAGGAGGGGATGTTGCTGGACCAGCTTCCACATTCAGGACTAGAATTAGAAGAGGTTTTAATTTCTTCCTCCTTTTAAAAAATGTGAAGTACAAATAGAAATACCAATTCTATGTAAATAACTTATTTGATTAAGTAGGACATTAGTGTGCCCAATGGTTAGACTTGACAAAGGAAAGTGAGGCAAGCTGGTAGTAGTTTTCCTAATTTACTTGAGGATAAATAATGCAGGAAGCTCATCAAAGATGTCTGCAGATAGGTTTGAATGAATTAGATGCCCAAGGCTAGAGAATAGTGGTGAACAAGGAAATATACTGTCATGAAGTTAGTTTTACTGCTAGAGAAATCTGGAGCTGCAAAAAGCCATGCTAAAATCACATCCCAGATCTGTCTTCAATAAAAAAGGAAATTGAAAGTTACAGAGAAACTCCCTCTCAGACTTGGTTCTATTAATCAGCTTCCATACTGGGTGGTCTGTTTAAAGACTGGCCCATTATAGTTATTGTGCATTAATGAGGCCCTACCCCAATGGACTCATGCCGCTGCATGACTGCGCTGTTTGACAGGAAGTGGATTATCATGAGGAGTCTCATAGATGAACAGTGGCGTGTTGATGTAAGGGTTTCTAAAAATATGCGTGCCATCTTCAATTGGCTGTAAATGGTAGCTGATTGAGGGTGTGAGTATTTTATGACAGATAAACATGCAGCTAAGATGCCTGCTGTCCCTGAAAGAAGATGTAAGGGACAGCTATTTTTGGGATGTGTTTTGTCCTCAAACATTTTCCTGACTGAATTGCCATATCACAGTATTGTGAGATTTCTACTGGCTACTTCTTTGAGATGTAAAGAGTGAAACCATAATTACCCATGGAGACATCTGATCAAATGTATTGAAGAGCTGATCTCTGTTATCAGATGGATCCTAAAGAAATGCAGGGAATGGGAGGCCATCATAGCATCATAATATCCCCGTCTCTCTCTTTTCCTCCCTTCCTACAGATATGTCAGATAAAATTCTAGGCTCTGGGAAAACAGCAGTAAACACTACAAAACACTGCCCTTGGGAACCAGCAGTTAGCGTAATGGCTATGTCGCTGTATCCACATAGTTGACCGCGGTTCATGTCCTGGACCCGGTGGCTTGGAACTCATGCCGGGCGCGTGTGCTTGTGTGCCCAGGATCCCGAGAGGAGAATGGAGGAGAGGGCATTGGGGCGTGGCCATCCCCCCTGGGGGGTGATTTCTCGCTTTCTGTCTCTATGTCTCTCTCTGTCTGTCTGGTGAGCGCACGCGCCCTATAGCAAAAACCTCTCCATAAAAAAAAGAAAACAACAACAAAACACTGCCCTTATGTTACAGTGTGCATTTCTGTGTGGGGGTTGGGAGGGGCAAACACTAAAGCAAATGTATATTTTCCGTTTATGTACATAAAATTGTACATGTTAATCTTTTGCCATTTAGAAGTTGATTCTGTGTTCCATTAGATATTAGAAAATAAAGTAGAGGCATTTAAGACCTCAAAGATTTTTCTGGATATTTTATACTCCAAACAATGGTAAAAGGGGGTGAAGTATAAGTTCTCTTGTTCTCCAAGTTTATAGCTCCGGGCTGTCTCTGGATAGGAGAGTTGATGGCAGCCTTGAGGACAGGAAATAGTTGTTACTCAAATTCCAAAATACACCTGAAGAATTGAAGGACTCCCTAAGGGGCAAGTAGGTCTTTCACATGAAAAAGAGTTCTGGGGTTAGTACTGAAGGCCACCCTACCTTCAGCCCACTTTGATTTTGGTCAGTGGTCTTCAGGGTGTGGTCTAGGATAGGTTACCACTGTGTACATTCCCTGGTGTGTTAGTTACTGACTGCTGTGGAAATGAGTCACCTGGTGTATTCATTTCCTATTGCTGTATCATGAATTTCCTACAAACTTGGCAGCTTTAAATAGCATGTATTTGTAATCTCCCAGATTTTGTGGTTCAGGAGTGTGGGCACAGCTCTGTGGGATCCTCTGCTTAGTTTCCTGTGAGGCAGCAATTAAGATGCTGCCTCGCTTGCATTCTCATCTGGACATGTAGCTGTGGAGGGACCCACTTCCAAGCTCACTCAGATTGTTGTGGAATTTATGCCCTTGCTTTTGTTGGAGTGCATGTCATGATTCCTGTTAGAGCAGGTGGTTGGCTGGACTTGAGCAGGAAATCCCAAGACTCCAATGGGAAGAGCATCTGACACATCTCTCATCACTGTCAGGAGGTACATCCAGACCCCTTTATGCCAATATGGGCAAGGTCATCTGACTTTTACTGCAAAACTCATTAGGAGACCCAAAGAATGTTACTTTCTTCCCCTCTCCCAGCAACACGTGGACATTCAGACACACCCTGGTTATTTGACCAAGGTATAACCTTACTTTGGGGGTGCTCAACCAGTATGGGCAAAATCAGCCTCATGTGCATGATCGTACCTTCAAAGACCACACCAAGTGCTTATTGGGCACTTGGCTTCCTCCTACCAGGTAAGAAGTACTCAGGCTCAACAAAAGCCCACAAAAATAAACAGTACAGCTGGCTACAATGATGGTCCTCCCCTCCTAAATACTGATGACAAAAACCCCCAAATAAGAAAAACTTAACCCCATTTTCAGTGCAATTATGAGCTGGTAACTTGCCAGCTTGATCTTTGAGGAACCTCCATATTGTCCCTCCTTTGAGTATACTAATAAAGCTCATTGTTTTCTTACTTTTCTCATGACTATGGCCTTATTTGTTTTGGGATGGGTCTCTAATCTTAGAGGCCCATCCCAAAGAATCAAGCATCCCATTACAGAGCCTCCTCTTCTGGTAACACCACTTGTGGGAGGCTGTCTCAGCTCTCTGAGGCCACTTGTATTTCTTACATATGGGTTTCCCCAGCATGGCTTTTCACTTCATGAAACCAGCAAGGAGAATCTCTAGAGCAAGACTTCTCTTAAGATGGGGTCTGGGGACCAGCAGATGGCGTAATGTTTATGTTGCTGGACTCCCACGTAGTCAACTGTGGCTTGAGTCCCAGACTGGGCAGCTTAAAACTCACACCAGATACGTGAACATGCATACCCAAAATCTTGAGTGGAGAATGGAAGAGAAGGAATTGCTGTATAGCTATCCCCCAGGGGGATGATTTCTCGATTTCTGTCTCTCTGGTGAGCACATGTACCCTAGAGCAAAAAAATATCTCTCCAAAAACAAACAAACAAACAAACAAAACCAATAGTTTGATAGAACAAAACAGCATAGAAATGAGATACTGTCACTTTTGAAATATGCTATTGATTAGAAGCCAGTCACAGGTACAGACACTAAGAAGGGGATCAGGGAGCCACTCGAGACTGTGTATGCCGCCCCTGGTTTGCTTGTTATAAATGCAGGTTGCTGGGGTCAGCTCTGTGGCCTGGTGTTTAAGGCAGTCGGATCCTGTATTGCCAAGTACATGATTCCCGTCCTTTACCCTATGACTTGAGAAACACACTGGGTATGTGTGTATGCATACACAAAATCCTGAAAGAAGGGAGAAATGAAGGGGTTGTGGCATGACCCTTCTTCATGGGCAGTGCTCTCTTTTGTTCCCTACTCTGTCTCTGTCTCTTTCTGTCAAGCCCATGCACCCTCTAGGAAAAAAGAAAAAACAAATCTGGCTCATCCTGGACCAATTGTTTCTGGAGTGGGGCCCAGGAATATACATTGTAGCAACCCCCCAAGTTATATTTGTGCACATTGTAGTTGAAGAACATTAGTGAGAAGCTGGACAGGGTAGCCTGAAGTCCCGAGTGTGCGGAATGCCTGGTGTGACTTGCGAATAATTCTGCTGAGGGTCCCCAATGCTGAACCTAGTTCTCACCATATGTCACATGGTGACAGACCTATGAAACCTAGGGCTGTGGCAGCCAGCTCAGCTTTTAAGGGTTGGAAGTTGAGTTACCTACACAGCCCATTTGTGCAGATAGAGCTCAGTGATCAGTGGCCATTTAAAAATGGAGCTTGCCCCACAGTGTGGTCTCTAAATCTCATAACTCTGAGCATTACAAAATCTGAACAGAACTCTGTATAGCAATTTCCATAATGGTCTAAAACTGGAAACAACTCACCCAACTATCTTTTAATAGTAAAGAGTTAAACTATGAAGTATCTATACCAAAAAATGGTACTTGGTCATAAAATGGAAAAGGGCCAGCAGATGTGTGGTGGTTAAGGTGCTCAATTCCCACCTGGCCAACCCCAGTTCAAGTCCTGGACCTGGCAGCTTGAAAATCATTCTGGGTGTATGATTTCCAAAATCTCAAGAGGAGAATGGAAAGAAAGGATTGCAGCATGGCCATTCTCTCTGAGGAATGATTTCTCCCTTTCTGTTTCTATCTCTCTCCAGTGAGTGTATATGCCCTATAGCAAAAACCTGAATTTGAAAAAGAAAAAAGAAAAGGAACAAACTATTGCTTATGCAGCAACTTGAACAATATGCCAGGAAATTATGCTGAGCAAAAACAGTGGATCCCAAAAAGTTACGCATTGTATGATTCTATTTAAAAACAAGGAAAGTTAGAAAAAGAAGACAAATTTATTTGTCTGGTGTTAGGGACGAAGTGGAAGGGGTGGCAGGAGGGAGGTGGATGATGTTGTAAGAGGGTAATACCAGTGATCCTTTGAATGGTTTGTTTATTTATTTTGAAAGGTTTTTGTCTTAGAGGGTGGGGGGTAAGAGACAGATAGTAAGAGGGAAAGTGAGAAATCACTACCCTAAGGGGATGGACATACCGCAATCCCTTTTCTTTCATTCTCCTTCTGGGATCTTGGGCACGCATGCTCACACACCTGACATGATTTTCAAGTCACTGGGTCCAGGCCTCAAACTACACTTGGCCATGTGGGAGCCCAATGACATAATCGCTATGCCATCTGCTAGTCCCTGATTTTTTTTTTTTTTTTACTTTGGTGGTAGATACATGAAATTACATGGGTGAAAAAATTGAATAGACCTTAATGCATTCTCGCAAATGAATACAAGTAACGTTCAAAATCTGAAAAATGTTGATAGATTGTATGAATGTCAATATCCTGGTCATGATAGTATAGTATAGTTTTTTAAAATGTTACCATCAGATGAAACTGGGGAAAGGTTGCAAGGGATCTCTCTACATTATTTCTTACAACAGCATGTGAATCTCCAATTATCTCAATTACAATTTTAATTTGAAAAATAACCTGGGCTTCACCTTTCTCACCTCATTTTTGCTGTCCCTCACTCATCTGGAGTTAAAAGATGGCTTTGTTAAAAGTCACCTTTCTTCTTTTTTCCTCTGCAACAATCCTCCCACCCCAGCCCTGTGGAGGAAATCTTGCCTTTAGTCAAGTAGCTCTTCTCTTTTTAAAGAAATTGTTGTCCTCCAGTGACTTCTTTTCTTTGATGAGCTCTTTGGCCACAAGAGAAATGTAATTTATTTTTGGGGTCTGGGGAGTGGGATCTAGTCTTCTTTTACTTTTTTTTTTAGTTTGCTATAGGATGTGTGCACTCACCAGAATGAGACAGAGACAGAGAAAAGCAAAGTGAGAAATCATCCCCTGGCCATGCCACAATCTGCTCTCCTTTATTTTGTTCTTGAGATTTGGGGCGCACACACACACATGCGCCCAGTGTGATCCAAGCCACCAGGTCCAAGACACATACCTACACCCAGATCAGTTTTTCTTTTTTGCCAGGCTGCTGGTTCATGACTTGAATTGCATAGTTGGCCATATGGGATCCAGCTGCCTTAACCTTCACACCTCCTGCTGGCCCTACCTAGCCTTTTTTAATCACAGGACCATAGCTATTATCAAGCCCCAGCACAAACAAGATGTCAAAGCAGACCCCTGCTCTCTTACTCCCCACTGAACACTTAGCACAATAGACTAACTTTTACTGCGGCATTGTCGCATTATGTGACTCTGAGGCTAGGGACATCATTATCTAGTTCCCTAGTTAGAGCAGTCGGCTGTGCATCAGTACTGTGTCCTCGTCATCTCTGTTCCCCCAGCACAGAGGTGTTCAATAAGTGTCTGTTGAGTGAATGAATGAATGAATGCCAAATTTTACTTTGTTATTGTCTAGCGTCACTTGGAGAAAGGGAGACAGACTCAGTTGTTTTCCAAGAGAAATGTTATGTGGCTCATCTCATCAAGATTCATTTCTCAAAGTGGAATCAGTACCAACATGATATATATATATATTGAATCATTGGAAAAGTCATGACATATTTTTGCATAGAAAACAGAAAAATACATCATGACTTTCCAGATGACCCAATATATATGTACGTACATATGTATACACACACATGTATATATAATATATGACACACACATGTATATATAATACACAACACATATGTATATATGTAATATATAACACACATATGTATATATAATGTATAATACGCACATATGTATATAATACATAACACACACATATATAATGTATAATACACACATGTATATATAATGCAAAATATGCACATATGTATATAATGTATAATACACACATGTATGTATATATAATATGTAATGTACACGTATGTATATATAATGTATAATGTGCACATATTTGTATATGTAATGTATAATGCACACATGTATGTATATAGAATGTATAATGCACATATATATGTATGTATAATGTATAACACACATATATGTATATATAATGTATAATACACAAATATGTATATGTAATGTATAATACACATACACACACACACACATATATATAAACCTTATTTGCATTTTAGAACCAAGTTCTGCTTGAGCAATTCTAAAGTAAAAGTTAAAAAGATTATTGGGGTGGAGGCTTGAGAAAGAGAATGTTCTTAGCCCTTGTGGTCAGGATGAGTTGTCTCTTTGGGTCTTTGAATATTTGGAAAAGAGAATATTGGAAAATTTTAGTAAAGGATTGGGTTTGGAGCCCCTGTTTAGCTGGGAGCTTTGCCATTCTTCTCAGGCAGTCTGTATTCCACCCCTGTTCTTCTGTGCTGTCTTTCTAGGAGACTGATTGATCAAAGGTGTTTTGCAAATTCTGACTGATGGGTTGAAGCTGTATTCTATCTTCTGTGTCTCTATAAGGCCAGCTCTGCATGCAACAGATCTCTTTATGCCCTCAAAATTTCAAAAGTTTCATTTCACGAATTCTTGAATAAAAATCTTCAACTGAGTGAAGAATATCAGCAGAAATAGCAAAGTGCCTATTGTCTAGAGGAAGGAGAGTTGAGTTTGGGGCCCCCAAGGGTATATGCTTCAAGCATTAAGGTTTAGGTCATTGGCCCTATTAGCTCAGTATATTGTCTGTGAGCAACGAGCATGCCTAGGCAGTTGCAGCAGGTAGATTTTTTTTTCCCCGCCTCAGTGTAAGAATAATTCTCTATGTCAGAAATAGAGAGCCAAGTAGATTTGTCCCTTATAACTCCTCTTATGTTTGAATAAAATGACATTTCTCCTTCCTTCTTCTTGTATTTCTCCTTGCATTGCTTTGGGAAATAGGCAGATAAGGGTTCTTACCTTGATGACCCCTGGGACTGATGGTGTCTGGGCTATTTGGTTGCTCTTGGGGGATCAACCCTCACTGTAAAAGGCACCTTTGCGTGGGGTGGGAGGATGAATTTGTTTGCCTCTGTATTTATGTATACGAGGCACTCAATGGAGAATACTCTTAATCTTATTATGGGATAGTGACAATGATAACACCTACAGGGGAAGTGTTAGGAACAAAATTCCCAGCTATCTACTGAGAGCTGTTGAACAGTAGCCCCAGTGGGGTGAGAGAAGGAAAGGTGGCTGCCTAGAGTTATTGTAGGAGGTGTTTTTGTTTTTCTTTTAAAGATTTTTGCCATAGGGTGCATGCACTAACTAGAGAGAGAAAGAGAAGAGAGGAAAAGTGAGAAATTCACCCCTCTTCAGGGGGTGGGGGGAATGGCCACATCACAATCCCTTCTCTTCTAAGGGGTTCTGGCCGTGCACGCACACGTGCTGGGAGTGATCCTCAGGCCACCAGGCCCAGGACTCAAATCGCTGTTGACTATGTTGGGAGTCTTGCACCTTAACTATTACGCCACTGAGCATCACTTATACAGGGATAAGCCATGAAAAATCCTAGCATCCAGAGTAATTGAAATAGGAATTTGAAGCATTTAGTCTCTTTTGAAAATACCAAAGGGTGGCTGAGAAATATATCTAGTCAGAAAACCTTGCTCTTTGCTCTCTGTAAACTCCCACAGGCTTTCTCTGACACTTTATCCAAAGATGCCTCCCTTCACAGTCTCTCTGATCAGTTCTTTATTGTGTATATCAAATCAACCTGACTTCTTAGGGCTGAGTCGCTCCCCTCAAAACCACTAGTTCTTTACTGGGGATCTGCACTCCAGAAGAGAGCACAGGGCTGCACTAGCAAGTGAGAATCCTTTCTCTCTGAAGGGAATGGTGTTATGGTGATGTTAAAAATGTCAATCACTTAGATACCTATACAGAACAAAGTGTTTATGTGTAAAATGATAGGAGATCCAGGATTGGCTTTGAAACTCAACAAAGAAAAAAGGTGGAAGATAAAGATAACATCAAAATATATATTATTTGTGGATATAAAAGAGAAGGAAGAAAGATTGCAGCCTGTATAATTTAAAATATTTTATTTTATCCTGATGGCTCATTCTTTGCTCTATCTCATGTATGTATGTAGAGCTGTTATAATTCATAAAATAGAAACCTGTTAAAAATTACTGAACTTATGAAAGTTTTCCATAATTTACTTTTTTCCCTAATTAAAAGGACAAGTACTATCAAGTAGGAGCCTGTTAATTTATTATATATTCAAATAGCATTCATGTTCTCTAAAAAAAGGTAAGAGAATCTTTTATAGGTTGAAAATTGCCACTTTTGGTTCTGTGTGTGTGTTTGGTACTTTAAAAAATGTTTTGAATTTCAGTTTTTTTCTGATTTGGTGTAACTAAATTTATTAAAGAATCATTTTATTTATTATCATCATCATTCTTCTTAAAATTTGCTACAGGGAATGTGCATTAACTAGAGAGAGACAAAGAGAGAGAGAGAGGGAAAGTAAAACAAGGCAACAGGACTTTAACTACAGTCAGCCATGTGGGAGTCCAGCATCTTCACCATGACACCACCTGCTGGCCCTAGTTGAACTAATTTGAGAGTAAATAATCTCACTCTTTGGTACTCTTGTAAAATGAAGGAACTAATTAATCCAAGTAAAGATCCTAGGGGGATAGTAACTTTAAACATTGACTCTCAATAGCCACCACAAATATTGGGTGGAAGTTTATGGAGACATTTCACTTGATCCTACTGATCACCTCTAAAAGGGAGACAACCAGACATTTTTTACCTTCTGATATGGCTCAGTAGGAAGATTAGCATTATCCATGTCATCTGTTTGCTGTATAGAGTTCAATTCTTCAAAAGCATTGTATCTATTGGATTGTTTGAAAGGTTATGCATACTTTTGCATAGAAACACATAGAAAAGTGTGTCACAACTTTTCCTATGACACAATAGATATAATCAAGTCCCTATATCCAACCAGTTTATAGAAAATGCAGAGCAAAAGAAAACACATTGGATGAACATGCCAACACTACATCAGCCATTGAATGAATGACTAATGCTTTTAAACAAATAGAAGACATCAGAAAAAGGAGAGGAACTTTTTTCTTTCTTTTTTTTTTAGCCTAAAGAGGATTTAAAAGACTAATCAAACAAAAGCTATGTGTGGACTTTAAATGCTGATTTGAACAAATTAACTACCAAAATACATTTTTGAAGAAACCAGAGAAAATTAAGTCAAGTTATTGAATGAAATTAAGAAATCCTTGTTAATTTTGTCGGATAAGATAATGGTATCAAGGTGTTGTTAAAAAGTGCCAATTGGGAACCAGCAGTTAGCGTAATGGCTATGTCGCTGGACTCCCATGTAGTCGACCGCGGTTCGCGTCCCGGACCCGGTGGCTTAAAACTCACGCCGGGCGCGTGTGCGTGCGTGCCCAAGATCCCGGGAGGAGAATGGAGGAGAAGGGATCGCGGCGTGACCATCCCCCCTGGGGGGTGATTTCTCGCTTTCTGTCTCTATGTCTCTCTCTGTCTGTCTGGCGAGCGCACGTGCCCTATAGTGAAAAAAAAAACCTCTCAAAAAAAAAAAAGTGCCAATTGAGGCCAATAGGTGGCATAGTAGTTGAGGCACTGGACGCCCACATGGCTGACCGAAGTTCAAGTTCCAGACCCAGTGACTTGAAACTCATGTTGGACATATGTGTGTACATGTCCAAAATCCTGAGAGGAGAATGGAGGAGGGGGGATTGCAGTGTGGCCATCCCCCGTGGGGGGTGACTTATCACTTTGTCTCTCCAGTGAGCATGCACACCCTATAGCAAAAAAATTCTCTGTCTCTAAAAAAAGGTGCAACTCACTGATAGACATATACAAAACAAAGTATTTATGAGTGAAATGGTAGGAGATCCAGGATTGCTTTTGAAATTCAACAAGAAAAAAGGTGGGAGATAAAGATTGTTAGTAATTTTTGATGCTGGTGGTAAGTACTTAGTATTGTTCTATTTTTTTCACCTTTTTATTTTGAAAATTTTTGTAATAAGTGGTTCAAGTACAATTGAAACAAATTCTATTTTTTTATTTGTAGATCTCAGAGAAATGAAGCAGAAGACATATAGAATAGAATAGACTAGGCCTTGCATTGACATTTTATGTTTCTTTTTAAAAGATATATTTTGTGGGTTTATGTGAGGTTAGGAGGTAGGAAGAGAGTATACACAGAGTTGAGAGAAACTGGGATCCAAAAAATAAAGTGTTAATGACTACGCAAACAAGGGGAAATACAGGAAGGCCAGTGCTAATTTAACTGTCTGAGGATCCTTGGATTATGTGTGTCTTGTCTCCTTTTTTCTCTTTTCTTTGCTATAGGGTGCATGTGCACTCATCAGAGAGAGAGAGAAAGGGTGGGGGAGAGAGAGAGGAAGAGAGAGAGAGAGAGAGAGAGAGAGAGAGAGAGAGAGAGAGAGAGAAAGAGAGTGAAAGTGAGAAAGCACCGCCTTCTGAAGGATGCCAGGGTGCAATCCCTTCTCCTTCATTCTCCTTTAGGGATTTGGGGCACTCATGCAAATACACCTGGTATGTTTCCCAAGTTGCTGGGTCCAGGACTCGAACAACACAATCTATTGTGTGGAATCCCAGTTGCCTGAGCAACCACTCCAATGCCCTGGATCATGTTGATTTCTAATGTATTTCCTTTTTCTGCTGAACTTGAGACCAAGGACCGTGTTTTAGTTTTTGATCTATCCTAGTGTTTGTAGCATGTCAGAGAAAGATTAGGCACTTAATAAACATTGAGTTGATAAATTTTAGTAAATTGGCACCATTTTGTATGAGTAATTCAGTTAAAACTTTAGCAAATAACCAATGCAGTAGGTAAGCTGATCTAAACAAATCCTTAGTCTTGAAGAGAAAATTACCACTATTAGGTGTTGGGAACATTATATCAGATAAATACTAGGCATCTTCATTATAGGTAGGCTGGGGCTGTTTGGGAGTCACTATATCTGCATTTCAGCCTCATAAATTCCGATTACAACCTTCCTGGCTATAAGAAACACATACAATGCAAAAAATACTACTTTTTTAGAAACAGAATTACAGGCATGGCGGCATGAGATTACTTGTACATGAGGAGCAAAAGGGGCTTCAATGAAATAACTTCTTATCAAGTGTAATAAATATGTACAATAAGTTATTATTAAGGACCTTTGAGATGGGTTACACTAATGAACTGTGGAGACAACTAAATAATGAGATCTTAAGTAAAAAACACCCCCCCAACACATACAACAAAACAGAGAGAGAAAGAATAGACAAGAATGTAAAAGGAAAAAGGAAAATGAAGAAAACAAAAGGAGCAGGTATGATGGAAATTGCCTTGCCATTCTGAGGCAAGAGTGAAAGCAAATCTAATGAGTTTCTCTGCTTTCAGTTTTAAAAATAAGACACATTTCTCAGATATGAAATGTGGTCCATTATCTGTCAATGGTGTTCTGAGTTGTCTTCAGGCAGCAAATATATGCCATAAAATAAACTTCAAACTCCCCACCCTCTCCTTTTAAGGGGTGGCACAAATCTAACTAGTTTGGAAAATTGGTTCTTGATGACAGTTTTTCTACCTTTACTAGAGAAATATGTTGATGGGTGTGACGTGTGTGCGTGTGTGTGTGTGCGTGCGTGCGTGCACTGTAGTTCATAGATTTTATGATGAACATTTTTTTTCCTCACATTTTAACGTCTCTGAAACCAAGGTGTGTGTCAGAGTTTAATTGGCAGCCTTATTTTCTCCCTCAATGCTTCACAAAATAATGTTACTTATTATAATCAGCTGTATCTGAGCTTGCAAAATTGATTTGTTTTGGGGTAGGACAATAAAGGGGAGAGAAGAGAAGAAATGGGAGAAAATATAGTGTCCTACATTACAAAATGCTTTAGAAAAAAACTTTTATTTTTAAAATTTAGTCCCTTTTATTTGTTTGTATGACTATTTGAGGCTAAAAGTCACATTTGCTTATATTCCTTAGATGGGTCCATGAGAACTATCCAACTCTTCCTTCTGAATGTTCCTTTCCTTTTTTTCTCCTGCCCTTTTTCTGCTTCTCATATATTTGTGATTTGGGGCTTGCCCAGCTCTACATTTGCAACTTTCCAAAATGTGTACATGACTTAGATCCATGGTTGTTTTGAAATAAACCGACCCTGAGAACATATGAGAACAGCACCCAGACATGTACCCTAAGATGGCACCTGTGTGCCACTTAATATCTTAGAAAATACCATTTCGGCTAAGTCCAAACACATCGTTGTGTACCTTCCCTGCTGTGCTTCTGTTTCTGTTCTCACAACTGTTTTCTGATGTCCTGGGCACATGCTCAGGCCAGATGCCAAGCAACTGCAAGCTTCAACTCAGCAGCTATGAAATAAAGGGGCCTCGGCTCTTTGTTCAGAGGAGAGAATTGCTTTTAACCCTTTGGAACATTTCCTTTTGTTTCTTTCCACAGGTCTTGAGGAGCTCCAGTTAGAGGTGAGGATGTTAACTATAAAGGGTTCAGATGACATGTCGTCTGTCACACAGTGGACAGACAATAAGTGAAGCTGGAAACCCCAGTGCTTAGCACCTTCAGGTCAGTATTTCTCTCTCTTAAAAGTTTATTTATTTATTGAGAGACACTTCTTCAGTAGGATTTAAACTATAACCATCCCCCAGCCTTTCCTAACTAGCTAGGATGGCAGGCATATGTACACATGCCCAATGTATTTAGGTCCACCTGGAAACTGAGCCCCAATCTTCCATATGGCTTCCAGCATTGCAGAGAGTTGTGCTACCCCTGTGTCACCATGGCTGGACCAGAACAGGACATCTCTTAAACTCATTTGTTTCTGTGATATAACCGAACTCAGATGATCAGGGATAGACTGTGGGGATTGGTTTATCAAGGTGGTACTGCTGCATGCTGGAAGGAGAGGTCAAAGGTATATGTCTGATAATTGGTTGCTGATAATTAGGTGGTGAGTTTGGACAATAGATAATAGAAAGCGGTAACGTATAGTCTCTGGTTGTATCTATTACCAAGACCATTAGCAAAAAAGCAGTGAAAAATATTAATCTTTTGATGAATATTGAGCTAAATTAGTGTAAGCCAGGTTTAAGAGTTCTGGGCATACTTCTATTTCAGAGAGTAGATGTTTTCTAAACCATCTACTTTAGAAATTTGGTGATGTCCATTTGTGATCTATGCAAATGTCCTTTAGCATCTATATAGACCCAATCTTTCCTTTCCATAAACCAAACAAAATGTCACCTCCTTGAGAGATTTAGTCATTGACAGAAACATAATTCCACTTATTCAGCAAGAGAAATGTTGACACTGACAAGAAGATAGTACCTTTTACCTTCAAAACTGTTTCATAGGAAACAATTTAAACTAAAATAGCTTTTTTCTTTCATTTTTCTCCTTTTATCAGCAATGATTACTCACTTTGCTGCTTCTGCCATATCAACCCACATCCAAAGTGCCTAAGACTGATCTGACTGGTTTCTGGCTTAGATGAAGATTAAATATCATGAACCAGGTTGGGGTACATCTGGGTGTCTAAAGCAAGGGCTTAAAGTCCTGGCAAGGTTAACTTTGTAGCTGTGAGTGGACAGAGGGGATGTAAAAACTTAATACAATGAGAACCCCAATGTTGGAGAGCTTCCTCTCTGAGCATTGCCATGTTGAATAGTCATTGCAAGAAGAACTGTCCCAGGTCCTGAATAAAAGTGTAAACAGGAGCAAGGGAGAGGAATATGTTATCCAGGAAAGAGCCAAGGAAAGGAGTGATGAAATGAGCCATGTGTCTGGGTCTCCAGCTGGAGGAAGATGCCGTTGGTTAGAAGGGGTACCTCCCATTTAAGGAAAGGTCATGGGCATCTCATATGCGCACCTCCCATGGCCTTTCCTTAAATCCTATCACCCTTTCTTGTTAGTTCTGTGACCTTTGGTGAGCTTCTAACTCTCCCTGAGCTTCATCTATAAGGTGAGGATAATTGCTACTTCATCAGGGGCTTTGTTATAGTGTATGCAATCATTTAGCTTAGTTCCTGTCACTTAGTAAGTGCTCAATAAATGTTATACTAGCTCTTTATTCCTTCATCAATCATATCTGTCTTTCTTACCCAAATGAGAACTCTCTTGAATTGGGAATTCTATCTCATTTATCATTTTCCTCCCACATCTTCCTTCGCCTCTCTGCAACCTGAGAATAGCCTTCAGGCAGTCTCTCCCCTTGTTTCCATGACCCGGCCCTATCCTCATCTGCATCAGACCTCACTGACTATTCTCTCATAGTGTTTCCTGCTACATCTTTTTCCACCAGTGGATCTCTAAATGTTGACTTCTTCCTTGGGCTCTCTCTCTTCGCTCATTCTTCCAACTCTGAAACTAGTATTTTATGAGCCAGCCTCTCCTCTGAGTCCTAGACACACATAGCAGATTTTTTACTAAGACATTTCTACTTGGCTGTATCATAAACAAGTCAAATTTCAGAAATCCTGAGTTCAAAGTTAAGCATTTCAGTTTTGCAAGATGAAAAATTTCTAGAGATGGCTGGGGGTTGATAGTTATTACACAGTGCTATTGACCCATATATGTGAAGATGTCTAAAATTCATGTTATGTGTATTTTGACACAGTAAAAAAGATTTCTTTGTAAAACAAAACAAAACCAAACCACTATTATCCCCTTTCTTCTCTCCTCAAATCATCTTAATATATGGCTTCCCTGTCCACCTAATGTGTCCAGCAGAAACCTTGTAACCTCCTTCTTCCTCACTCCCTATAGTTAGTCTAGGCATTTTGGTTAACTCTTCATAATATCTCAAAGCTGGTAGCTTCCTTTCCCCTTTGTTGCCACTGCTCTAATTCAGGTACTCTCTGTCTCTTTCTTCAAATTTATAGTAGCTTCCTAACTGCTCTCTTCATCTCTACCTGTATTAGTCAGCATTCTCTAGGCAGACAGTACTAATAGGCTATGTATCAATATAAAGGGGATTTATTGGGAAACTCAGGTCATATGATTGTGGTGGCTGAAAAGTTTCACAACAGGCTATCTGCAAGCTGGAGAACTGGGGGTGCTGGTAGCATGGTTTAGTTCATGTCTAAAAGCTTTAGAAAGGGAAGTCACCCATGTTCCTCCATCTTCCCTAAGTGCCAAATCTAATTGCTTTGGGGAGGCCAATGATGTAACTCACAGATCAAGGCCAAAACCTTGAGAACATGAGGGGTCTACTGCTGACCCTTCTTTGCCCCTCTCTGCTTCTCTGCCTTAGTGTCCTGGCCCAAAGGCAGGTGAGCCTTAAATATGGATATTCAAGGCAGTAGAAGGGTCTCTTCTGCTCTCTCAAGAGACCAACCTGCCAGCTATATTTATTTTCTCGGGGCTCCTGTTCATTGGGCTGTGCCTGCCCACAGACATACCCGAAATAATGCTTTACCAAGTTTCTAGGTATTCCTTAATCCAGTCAGATTGACACCCAAAACTAACCATCACACTACCCTTGACCTCTGATAGTCCATTTTATATGTGCAGTCTGAGAAATCTTTCAAAGTCATAATTGGATTATATCCCTACCCTGTTTGAAATTCATCATGGTTTTTTCTTTGCATATAGCATAAGGCCCAGAGTCCCCAAAAGAGCCTACAAGGCACCAGGCTCTGGCCCGGTCTATTTCTCAGGCTCTCGCATTCACTTATTCCCTTCCCTCACCCTCTCCAGGCAGGTAACGCTTCTTTATGCTTGTTTCATGCCTGAAAGTATTCAAATGGTGGTTCTGCTACTTTGAAGTCCTTTCTCCCAGTCTCTGTGACTGCTCCTCCAATTCTCCAGATCTCGTCTTGAATGTCATCTAATGTAGGCCACTCTTCCCCTAGTGCTCTCTGTTACAGCCTCCTTTTGATGTCCTTTGGAGCACAATCCACAGTTTGCAAACTGTAATCCTTTTATTTAGTTGATTTGTGTTTCTCTCTCCCACTGAGATGCACTGAGTCATCCCTAGTACCTAGCATAACACTGGACACACAGTAGGACTTTGTGAACACCTAGTGTGCCAGTAAACCTAACAAAGTGCTCTACAGGTAAGTATTGAATGAATGAGCAAAGGCAATGACATTTAAAAATGTGTCATTCTTTTTAGGAGTGATTGCATGATACCAAGAGATAAAACATTAAGCTCAGTGGAGGGACATGGGTTAGGGAAAAGACTGGGGACATTATTTATTTTTATTTTTTTAAGAGGTTTTTGCTATAGGGCGTGTGCGCTCGCCAGACAGACAGAGACAGAGAGACAGAAAACGAGAAATCACCCCCCAGGGGGGGCTGGCCATGCCCCTATCCCTTTGCATATAGCATAAGGCCCAGAGTCCCCAAAAGAGCCTACAAGGCACCAGGCTCTGGCCCGGTCTATTTCTCAGGCTCTCGCATTCACTTATTCCCTTCCCTCACCCTCTCCAGGCAGGTAACGCTTCTTTATGCTTGTTTCATGCCTGAAAGTATTCAAATGGTGGTTCTGCTACTTTGAAGTCCTTTCTCCCAGTCTCTGTGACTGCTCCTCCAATTCTCCAGATCTCGTCTTGAATGTCATCTAATGTAGGCCACTCTTCCCCTAGTGCTCTCTGTTACAGCCTCCTTTTGATGTCCTTTGGAGCACAATCCACAGTTTGCAAACTGTAATCCTTTTATTTAGTTGATTTGTGTTTCTCTCTCCCACTGAGATGCACTGAGTCATCCCTAGTACCTAGCATAACACTGGACACACAGTAGGACTTTGTGAACACCTAGTGTGCCAGTAAACCTAACAAAGTGCTCTACAGGTAAGTATTGAATGAATGAGCAAAGGCAATGACATTTAAAAATGTGTCATTCTTTTTAGGAGTGATTGCATGATACCAAGAGATAAAACATTAAGCTCAGTGGAGGGACATGGGTTAGGGAAAAGACTGGGGACATTATTTATTTTTATTTTTTTAAGAGGTTTTTGCTATAGGGCGTGTGCGCTCGCCAGACAGACAGAGACAGAGAGACAGAAAACGAGAAATCACCCCCCAGGGGGGGCTGGCCATGCCACTATCCCTTCTCCTCCATTCTCCTCTTGGGTCTTGGGCATGCACACACACACGCCCGGCTTGAGTTTTAAGCCACTGGGTCCGGTCACGAACTGCGGTCGACTACGTGGGAGTCCAGCGACATAGCCATTACACTAACTGCTGGTCCCCAAGACTGGGGACTTTAGAGCAGAAACATATATCCTGGGTTGTGGCCCTGCCTCTTATTCATTGTGTGACCTTGGGAATGTTTCTTTTTCTTTCTTTTTTTTTTTAGATTAGTTTATTTTACATTCATTCAGTGAGCATCATCACAGCATACAAAATGTGATTTCCCATCCAGAATACATTGCATAATAGTGTAATCATACATGTTATCATTGACAAATAATTTTCCATTTCTTGTTTCCTATATATATATTTTTTTTCCCTTTATTTATCACCCTCTGCTATTAACTACTCACAGTTTAAACTTTTCTCTTCTGTTAAATGGGGATTAAGCATCTTTACTTCAGAGAGTGTTGAGAGAATTTAATGACATAATGAATGCAAATCCCCTGGATAGGCATTTAATACCTGGTCACTCACATTTTCCTTCTATCAACTACTAAACTTTTTAGAATTTCAGCCATCAGCGAGCTGGTAAGAAAGGGAATTTTGAAGGAGAGGCGATGTAGGTGCTGGATCTTCCTGACTCCTTACCCCCTGCTCTTACTCCCAATCACACTGCATCAGGAATATCACCAAATGCAAGAAGCACATTTTTTTCCAGCAGTCAAGATGCCCAATCACTGTGGCACATAGAGGCATGGTGATTACCTTTGCTTATCCTTAAAGTTTCAAATTTCAGATGTAAGTTTCTCACATCCTTCAGTTCACAATATAATCGTAGCCCAATGTCATTCCTCCACCCACCCTCCGGGTTTCTTGACTGTGTTTCGTAATACCCTCCTTACATTTACCTTCATTATCTGAAAAGCTCACTTCAATGTATACTTGGAGGCCTCTGAGAGATCCTAAACGTATTTTGCTAAGTTGCATTATATGAAGTTATAACAATTTCTCCTTTTGAAGATGTCCTATTTGTCTGTAAGCCTTCCCTCTGCTCTTTATCCTATCCCCTGAGCAGGTAGCATGAGATTTTTCTGGAATTCTAACTGCTCCCTTTCACTCGGCTTCTGGATTTCTGCCTTTCCTTTATCCATCTACTTTCTATCCCTGTTCCTACCACCTTTCTTGCTCTCTCTCTTTTTTTTTTTTTCTGGAGAGGTGTTCAATGTAGGGTGCATGCGCTCGCCAGACAGACAGAGAGAGACATAGAGACAGAAAGCGAGAAATCACCCCCCAGGGGGGATGGCCATGCCGCAATCCCTTCTCCTCCACTCTCCTTTCGAGATCTTGGGCACGCACGCACACGCGCCCGGCGTGAGATTTTTTTAAAGCCACCAGGTCCGGGACTCGAACCGCGGTTGTCTACGTGGGAGTCCAGCGACATAGCCATTTCGCTAACTGCTGGTTCCCTCTTGCTCTCTCTTTACTCATCCCTCTCTAAAACATTATCACCACTGTCCATTTCATCATATTTCTGCTCTATGGCCCTCTTTGGCTGGTACAATTGGTGGGCCAGATACTTGGATGCCCCAAGTCCCATCCTTGGGTTTACCTATGATTTCAGTGACAGTTATGGAAGATAGTTCCAGGTACTCCTTCCTCCTTTCTGCTTCTCCGCCTCAGGACATTCTTCATACCAGAAAGAACAACTCATCTTGTGCAGGCACAGCTCAAAAGTGCAGTGCAGGGCAACTCTCAACCAACAGGGATTGACGCAATGGCTCTGGGTCTGGGCACATAACTGGATTTGGCATTTAGGAAAGATAGAGAAGTATGGGATGACTTTCAGGTTATGGAGGCCAAAGGTGCTGGGGAAGTTACAGGAATGATGTTGCAATCATTCAATGCAGAGAGCACAGGAGAGGGCCAGGTAGGACCAAGAAACCTCAGGGCAAGAATCCTGCTTTATTTATGTATGTGTGCTCAACACCTAGCATAGAACCAGCAACTAAGTGTTCATGAAATGCTTGCTGAAACATAAAACCAATTTCTTTAAGTGTGAGTGCCTTTTGGGAAAGCTATTCTGTGGGAAGCCAGGTGCAGCTACCCAGCTACCATCATATGGTTTTCAAGATATTGATAGATTTTTCTCTTTTAATATTTGTTCCAGTGTTGCGTAAAACATCACTATCAGATTCATAAAACTGCTATTTCCTTGTCATTTGTCAAGCCACTTTGGAAGTCATTTGCTTTTGGGGGGATTAATCTTCTAGAATATCAGCATTGCATGTATTTTGGTAAGAATTCTAAGTGGCTCAGCAAATGTAAATTGTTTAGCATTTATACATCACTTACATTCTCCAGGAGATCAACATTAGTTAATTCTCATGATACTTAGAGATAAGTGTCATTTTTACTCATGATTTGTATATGTCTCAAGTTTATAAGTGTTTTCTGCCTGCTTTTTATTGTCAGTAGCTATTTCGCTTTCCATCACTAAGATTTCCATTTAATTTTGTTTATTGCTCCCTTTGTGGACTGGCAGCACAGGCTGACTTTTGTTTGATGAGCAATAGCTATTTGAACTCAAAGCAATGTCCAGGGTCCTACATTTTGCCTGGCCGTGTTCCTCAGAATTATAGATTTATCACAGGGACTACTGTAGCAGGATGTAAACCAGGAAGTTACTTCATGACTAACAGAGTTATCCTGTCTCCTAGCTATTTCTACCTTTGGAAGGATATCTAGTAGACGTCATGAAAAAAATCTACCCCACACCTTTCCTACTGCCACCCCAGCTCCTTGACTGCAGAAAGTGTAAGCTTTAGTCCAGTGCTGCCTTGGGAAGTATGCGACTGAGTGATAGAGGCCATACCATGCAGGAGGATGCCCAAGTGGGATTCATGCCACTGGTGACAGCCATGGGGAGCCTTAGCTCCTCCTTTTGAAGGTTTGCACACCAGGAGAGTGCCTGAAAGAGCTGTATATAATTTGGGATAAGGCATAGCAACAGAGACCACCACCATTAAATTAGCCCAAATGGGGACCAGCAGTTAGCGTAATGGCTATATTGCTGGACTCCCATGTAGTCTACCACAGTTCATGTCCTGAATCCGGTGACTTAAAACTCACGCCAGGTGCGTGTGCGTGCGTGCCCAAGATCCCAAGAGGAGAATGGAGGAGAAGGGATTGCGGCGTGGCCATCCCCCCTGGGGGGGGTGATTTCTCATTTTCCGTCTCTCTGTCTCTGTCTGGCGAGTGCACACACCCTATGGCAAAAACCTCTCAAAAAAAAAAATTAGCCCAAATGTGGAACAAGAAAGGATGACTTCTCCTTCTGGCTTTGGGTGTAGACACTTCCAGTATGTGAACCAGAGCAGATGTAGATTTCTACAGAGGGAACTGCCAGACAGATGCTGCTCCTATCTGAATGCCATTACGTGATAGACAAATTCCCTTTTGCACACCAGGAGAGTGCCTGAAAGAGCTGTATATAATTTGGGATAAGGCATAGCAACAGAGACCACCACCATTAAATTAGCCCAAATGGGGACCAGCAGTTAGCGTAATGGCTATATTGCTGGACTCCCATGTAGTCTACCGCAGTTCATGTCCTGGATCCGGTGACTTAAAACTCACGCCAGGTGCGCGTGCGTGCGTGCCCAAGATCCCAAGAGGAGAATGGAGGAGAAGGGATTGCGGCGTGGCCATCCCCCCTGGGGGGGGTGATTTCTCATTTTCCGTCTCTCTGTCTCTGTCTGTCTGGCGAGTGCACACACCCTATGGCAAAAACCTCTCAAAAAAAAAAAATTAGCCCAAATGTGGAACAAGAAAGGATGACTTCTCCTTCTGGCTTTGGGTGTAGACACTTCCAGTATGTGAACCAGAGCAGATGTAGATTTCTACAGAGGGAACTGCCAGACAGATGCTGCTCCTATCTGAATGCCATTACGTGATAGACAAATTCCCTTGTACCATTTGGGGGATGGAGAAGTTTACCTCAAATTTAAGTGGATATTTGCCCTGAAAGAAAGTCTCAAATCCTCAATAGAAGGAACCAAGTTATTTTATATTGAAGGGTTAAAAGATTTTCATTACTGGCAGAAATGGAAGCTCAAGAGCCAAGTTGAGATAGGTTATAAATAAATTTTAAAAAATCAATTTTGTAAATTTTATAGATTCTCAAGACTATCAAATACTCTATAAACTAAACTATTTTATTATTATCCCATTCAGCAAATGAGGAAATTGAGGGTAAGAGGTATTAAATAACTCACTCATAGGTGCCTGAGTAGTAAATGGTAGCACTGTTTTCAGAACCAGGTCTATCTGACTTGTATGCTTAACCTTTCTCCTAATAGATTATTTGTGCTTCCTAGCCTTTCCACCAAAGTGTTCTAAAGTGACAGAGGTGCTCAGATGAATTCACAGACAGGCAAAGATGTTCTTGATCTAGTAAGTGAAAAAGAGTGAAAAAGCTATTTTCCCTTGGAGAGGTGCAGAGGTGGGAGGGTGGGGCTGGTTATGGTTTAAATCAGAAACTATAGAGGAGTTGGACATTCTTTGGGGTTCATTCCTCCCTCTCCCCTAAATTATGGATGATATGAAGAAATCATATTTTGTATTCTTCATATTATTATATATTTTCTCCAGTTTTAATATGTTTCAAATTGTGTAGCATTTAGAAAAAATGAATTTTCTTGAGCAAGCTGTTTTTATCCTTTGGCACCAACTAGTCCTCAACAAAACTTGATTAATCCTCCAAAGTGTACACATCCCAGAGATGAGATCCTGTGAGTGGTTTTAATCAAGTATACATCTTTGAAACATAAAACAGATTTGTGTTTTTTTTTTTAAAGAGGGCAAAAGCAAAATAGAAAAAAATTTTTACTAACATAAGAAAAACAAGGAAATATACTGTGTGTGTGTGTGTGTGTGTGTGTGTGAGAGAGAGAGAGAGAGAGAGAGAGAGAGAGAGAGAGAGAGATTGACCAATTGGCCCAAATGGTTAGAACAGGGTATTAATGAAACCCCAGGCTGCTGGTTTTATGTCTGTGGGCTGATTTTGAAGATCAGAGCTGGAGTTGACTGAGAGTGGAGCTGTTAGCTTGATCACTGTGTAGATAACCACAACCACAGACCCCTTTCTGGTCGTGTCTATGGGATAGTAGGTGTATGGGTTGCCTGGTGACGTGACTGTGCTCAAAGCAACTGGAGATGGAGAAAGGATACTCCAGGGTGCAGAGCTCTGCCTCTGTCTGCAACTGTATGCCAGTCTCTAGAAATGCTCTGCCTATCTGTATCTCTAGGGTAAGTATATTTACTGAGTAACCTTCTTATTCTTTAACTGTTTTTGCGAATAGGATATTTAGATTTGTACATAAATATTTCCATTGTTGGAAAGATTATATTTCTTCATAATAAGCTGGTAAATTAACATCCTGATTTTGCAACCCATGTCTTATGAATTATCTTTGCAAACACCTGTCTTCAGAGTGAAAGCACACTCAGGAGAACAGAACTCAGGTTTTGCATCTGCAAAGCTGAGTTTCAGCCCTGGGACTTCACTAGGCTCAGCAGGCCTGAAGACAGAGTCTTTCTGGGCCAGGTCTGACCAGGTCAATTGGGCTCACCCTTTCTGTTCTCTGTCATCTTTCTTGTTGGGAATCGAGCTTGCACTTAAGGATTAGAGTGTGCTTATAAAAGTGTTCAATCTCTAATAAGCAGAGATATGCAGATAGGAAAATGAGATGTCATAGTGTAGTTGGCAAATTGGCAAAATAAATAAATAAATAAAACCCACAAAAAACAAAACAAAAACAAACAAAACAAACAAACAAAACAATAATACCCAGAGTTGGGGAGGGTGTAGGAAAAATCACTCTTCCATACTTTACATGAGGGCATAAATTAGTGTACTCTTTCACTTTCTAATGCTACATAGTAAACTATTTAAAAATGCCCATATCTTTTGATTCGCTCATTTTATATCCAGCAATGAATCCTAAAGGAAAACAGATAAGTATTACTTGTAACAGTGAAAGACTCTACCTACCCTATCTAACATGCCCTTCAGAAAGGGGGAGGTGGAGACAGTATGCACTGAAAAGATCTTGTAGCAGCAAGTTCACAGACATGCAAAGATGTTCCCATGCAGTTGAGTGTACTATATAAATATGTACAATATATTGTTGAATATACAAGAATATGCATGTGCCCATATTTGTACATGTAGACATATGTATGTTTGTATGTATGTGCATATATGACTTAATGATGATTTTCTCTGAAAAATGGAATGGTGACTGATTCCCACAGAAACCCAATTGGTCCCCACCCTTGTGACATCAGAAGACCCCTTGATACCTTGTGCTCCACAGCTGTCTTCTCTGTGTTCCTAATTATGCCTTCTCTGCCTCATGTCCTTCTCCCCACCAATCCCAGAAAAGACCTTCATGCTGCTGAGTTTTATTCTTCACTAGTCCATGAATACTCTCTTTTAGTTTCCGGCTGTCATTCTTTGCCAAACCTCATGCCAAGTCTGGTACCTTTGGGACTTAACTTCTTTACCCCTCTCCTGGTCTTCTCAGCCATGCATCTGCCCATATAGCCAGTTTGCAGCTGTGGTTCTTGAGCCACCTGCAGTGAGGCCATGCCATCTGTTCGGCTTTTGCTCATCTCCAATGTGTTTCTTCTGTCTCCCAGTTCATCTCCACTGCCCCATGCCTTTGGCTGCCCACATGGCAGGGGCTGTCACTCATTCCTGGAGAATGTCCAGATTGGTGGGTTGAGTGGCAGTGAGCTCGCCTTCCATGTGGGAGAACTGGCAGCGGTCCAGGTAACCCTATCCTGCCGTTCTTTATTAAGCATTGATGACATTATCTTTCCATGGAGAGCAGGGCTTAACATGTGCATGTAAAATGGCCTCAACAGTGGGATTTAGGAAAAAAATAAAGTTCCAGAAACCAGGAATGATTGAATGCCCTACTTGGAAGGCATTATCCAAACTTTCTCTCCTTCTTCCATTTTGGATCTCTACTGTTTGTTCAGATAGTCCAAGACATTATTGGAAAGAAGATGCCATAACTACAGATAGTCTTAGGCAGATAGACCTAAGTTTTGTTTTGTTTCATTTTGTTTGTTTCTAGATTTTTTTTGCTATAGGGCATGTGCACTCACTGAGGAGGGAGTCAGAGAGGCAAAGAGAGGGAAAGTGTTTTGTTTCGTTTTGTTGGTTTCTAGATTTTTTTTTGCTATAGGGCATGTGCACTCACTGAGGAGGGAGTCAGAGAGGCAAAGAGAGGGAAAGTGCAAAATCACCCCTGGGGGAGAAGACCATGCTGCAATCCCTTCTTCTCTATTCTCCTTTTGGGATTTTGGTCATGCACATACACATGCCTGTTATGTTTCAGGCCACTGGGTCCAGGACTTGAATTGTAGTTAGCCAGGTGGGATCCAGTGCCTTAACCACCACACCACCTGCTGGTCCTGGATATGAGTTTTAATACGTGTTCTAATATTTTTTATATTGGGTTCATTAGCCCACTTTATCTTCCCTGTATAGAAACTCTACATTGTAGCTACAGCTAAAGCCTGCATCCTCTGCACGGAGACTCTGGTGTAGTTCTTTACCAGATGGTCAGTGCATTTCTGATAGGGAGATTTAGTGAACATCTGCCTTTCCAGATGTCAGAGCTTTGATAATTGTAAGTCTTGGATATGGCCTCAACAGTGGCCTTGGCAAAGTCGCCCAGTGTGGCATGACAGCCTGTGACTGCAGTGGTAGAGGTGTAGCAGTGGTAGACTACAGCCATCGGCAGCAGCTTCTTGGATGCAGGGACCAAGACAATGCCCATACTTCTGGAAACGGGGATAGAGAGGCACCAGCACACAGTCACAGCAGATAGTCACCTTGTAAGGGATGGTGTGAGGCTTACCAACCTTGTTCCTGCTGTGGCCTCTCCACACCAGGATGTCAGAGAGGATGGCTAGGATGATGGCCTCTCAGAAGGTGTGGCTCTCTGCTTAGAGCACTTAACAGCCAGACCAATGTGACCACTATAGTCCCCAATAACAAAAAATGTCTTGAATCTGATCTGCTGGCCAACATGAGTCTTCTTTGCAGCAGCACAACCCAAACCTAATCCTTGAGGGATGCTCCCAGAAAAAGTCAACAATCTTAAATTTGATGGGCAGGGAGAAGAGATTGATCTCCTCCAGGGACTTAATAGTCATGTCCTCGACCAAGTGGCCTAGCTCAGTGACAGCAATCCACTCCTTGCCTCTTTGAACTCCGTGGATGGGCACTGAGCCAGCCTGAAATCCTGGCCTTGGGTGCCACTGCTGCTGCCAGAGCCTGTGTAGAAGCCACTACAGCCTCCCACCTCAGAGCCTCCAGGCCTTCCTGCTGTACCCTATTACTTGTTATCTGATGGTTTTGGTTAAGTGACTTACCCTTTCTAATCTTTAATTTACTCATCTAATGAAAGGAGACATAGGAATAATAATGATAATATTTATTATGTATTTTCTATAAGCCAGCTACTATGCTAAACTCATAAATTTAATCCTCCTAATAGCAGTATTGCAGGTAATGTTAATTTTTCATTTATAGTTGGGAAAAGGAAATTTTGGAATGCTTAGATATCCAAATTTCCTCTAGCTTATAAGTTACAGAGCCATTATTTGAAACCAATCAGATAGCTACGAGGCCACACTCAAAGCCTACAATATTTGCCTCTTCCCATGAGCCAATGTAGGTGCAGCATCTCCTTCCATGCCAGCACATACTAAATACTCAAAAAGTGTGCCATGTTAGGGGTATTCTGGGTTGACAGGTTGGGCTTTGGAGTCAGAGGTTCTCTGCTTTATAGATATCCTGGGACTTTACAACTCAAACCCAGGAGTGGGCTGGCTGCCTGTCTCATATCTGAGGCTATGGGCTGAATCTTTCATTCCCTTTGAGACAGTGAGCAATGAAACTCCAATTTATGATCTCCTGCTCTCTTTATGGAGCTTCTGTTCCTATACCCCATCAATCATTGTCACTTCAAATTCTTGCAGTGTCTTGCAAAATCAACCTATGGTGATCTTTCCATTGGTTTAAAACTCCTGCAATGAAGATCTATGCTTACCTTGTCTCTCTGAAATGGGCATTATACCACCTAGAATCTTTGATAACAAACCCTCAACAATAATAAGGACCATAGCAATTACACTACCACTACAATTAATGTCAACCCAGATTCTACTACACAGGGTGCTCGCCATTTGATACACGAAGTGCTGGGCCCCAGGGTCTCCAACTGAAATTCCTGATGAACCAGGCAGGAGCATAAATGAAGAAGTAGGCCAGGTGGGCTATAATGAACCAAGAGCCTGTGGCCTCATCACAGAGGAGACTGCCGCTTAGCTGTGGAAGAATATTATTACTTTGGACTATAGTCTCAATTTTGTCTCAGGTCTCCACATTTCTCAAGAGAAATTGTAAGTATGTATTTTTATGTTCAATTTCCTGATGTAAAAAATGTAGGCAAATAATTCATGTTTAAAAAATCCTTATCTGCACGATGCCTACCATTTATTTTTATAGCCTCAAACCTAGCCCTCGTAGAACACCGAGTGACCATCATACAGAAATAACAGCATTAGTCATGATCATGGGATAGTGGATATAACCACAGGTTTTATGTACCAGAGGTCTCTAAAGAGCCATTGCAAGGACACTGCCACGGTAAGAGGCAACCGAGGCTCTCCAATGTGACTGTACTAATTGCTGTGGCTTCCAGGTCAATTCTGGGTCCTCTTCCTGGTTTTTTAATTTTTATTTTCTTGGCTTTAACATTCTTTGTTCTCTCTTATTTCTTGATCTCCTACCAGCAGTTCAGAGGCCTGGCTTGGTTCTCCTAGCGAATTCCCCCCTTGTCTTTGACTCCCTCCATCTCCTTCTTTGAAAGAATCTGAGCTGCTGACCCACAATGAAGCTATGTCAGAGGTGAGGCTTTACCCAGGTGGGTTTCACCAACCTCCAGTGCCTCCTCTTTTGATTCTTGTGTTGCTCTTCTGGGGCTGGGTTTACCTTCTACTCAGTTGACTGGGAGTCTTTGAGTTAGAAATCAATACATAGATTCTAGCTATGTAATGCAGTCTCCATGTGTCTCCATTGGTCAAATAACACCAAAGGATGCAGTTATGGGATGAATTGTGGTCCTATTCCCCCCAAAACTATTCATATTAGATTCCTAACCTCTCTCAAACCTCAAAATGTGACCTGGCTTCAATGTAGGTCTTTAAAGAGATAGTTAAGATGAAATGAAGTCACTAGGTGGGCCCTAATTCAATATGACTGGTGTCCTTCTAAGAAGAGAAGATGAGGACACAGACACACACACAGAGAAAACCACATGAAGACACAGGGAGAATATGGTCAACTACAAATCAAAGGAAGAAGCCTTAGGACAAACTAAGCCTGCTGATACCTTGATCTTTGACTTCTAGTCTCCAGAACTTTTATAAGGAAAAGTTCTGTTAATATTTTGTATGATGGCTCTGGCAAACTAATCCAGACCTTGAGCAAAGATCTCAGTCTACTGCTGTGAGCCCCCAGTGAGTCCTTTATAGCTTTTAGTAGGTTGTCTGACCTCATGACTATGGTGACTATATGAGTCATAGAGTACTGACAGCTGGTCCAGGATAGAAGGAAGGCATAGAAAATTCCTAGTATGTTTTGTCTCCCCCCTGGGACTTATATGAACACAGAGGAATTGTAAGACATTAGAAACTGTGTAACTGGAGGGAGTTTATGGCAATGGAGTGGTGGGAGAATCCCAGTTTAGTCAAGAGCAAAGGCAAGTCCATATTTTGATGGAAAAGGAGTCTTATAGAAACTGGAATCAAGGATAGTTTAGGTTCTGGTTGATGAGCATGATGGAATAGGTGGTTTGAGATCAAAGCTGAGAATAATGAAATATTAGAGGCCTATTTTCATATCATCTTAAAGGGCCTGGGCAAAAGCAAGGCCAATGATAAACTTCACTAATCTATTAGACTTGATCACATCATTTTGGTTCATTTTCTGTCAGATGAAACCCATGCATTGAAGTGTTCTATGCAAAGAACATTTACAGCTTCTCGGCATCTCCATTTTATTATTTTGCATTGTATTTGGGACTCTTACACATATTGACCAGCACTGGAGTTTGCAAAGGAAAAACATTTGAGTTGATACCCATGAAATTCACATTTTCCAGGAAAAGACAAAAGAACTTATACATAGTGTTTCTAAATCTGAGAACCTCCACCAATAAAGCCCCTTTTCTTCCTGGAAAAGCTGCAGAAGTCACTTAAAGCTGCCAGCCTGTGGCCACGTGGCACAATTAGCAGGCCATTGCTTCTTGGCTTTGCTGAGCTTGGCAGAAGCAGCCTCCTGTGACTGCGTGAGATATGCCCTGCTGAGAGGTTTTCCCATTGATCTCGTCTTGGCTCAGAGAGCCAGAGAAGCTGGGAGGGACAGCATCTCAGCCTTACAGTGTCTTTAGGCTCCACGTTGGTACTTTCCACAGCCAACAGTTCTCATTTTTGACACATTAAACCATCTTTTGTGTGTGTGCATTAGTGAGTCACTGAGAGACATTAGCCCAAGTTTATGTGGAAAGTTCATGTGTTGATTTGTTAAAATAAAGTAAGAGAAATGCTAGGTCCTTGATGAATGAGTCTCTTTAGGGCCAACACAATTGCTGGTTCTGGGTTCAAGAAGGGGAGAGTACTCTACTATGAAGAGTAAACCTCGGCTTTCATTTTTCAATGATGGCTGAAATATGAAGGCATACTCCTTCACTTGGGCTTCAATTACTCTTTTCTCAAATATTTGTTGAGTACCTACTGTATGGTGGGGACTATTCTAGGTACTAGGAATATAGTAATGGATAAGAAACATGGCCATGCTTATTGCAGATCTCTCATCCTACTTGTGGGGAGGAAATATATATGTAAGAAAAAGATGTTATATGATGGCTTTGTAGCTTAGTGGTTAAGAGAGTTGGATATCATATGGCTGCCCATGGTTCAAATACCAGCCTGGTGGTTTGAAAAACACACTACACACCTGTGCATGTTGCCCCAAATCTCAACAAGATGGAGAAATGGAGGAGAAACTGGAGCATGGCCATGTCCCATCAGGGGGTGCTTTCTTTCTCTCTGTCTTTTTCTCTCTTGCCTCTGTCTCTCTGGAGAGTGTGCATGCCCTCTGGCAACTACAGAAAATGAAAATGATGTCACATTTGCTAATACTATAAAGAATATTGAATAGACCATGGTGTAGAGACAGACAATAGTGAGCTGATTAGAGAGTTAGTTAGAGTTGGTTAGTGAATGTGACAATAAGGCTGAGACTGGAACCACAAGAAAGAGGCAGCCATTTGAAGATCAAGAGAAAGAGAAGCTAGAGCAGGAGGAAGAACAAGTGCAAAGGCCCTGAGAGGGCCACACACGTACCACATTTGAGGGAATGTGCAGGACCCACACTATAACTAGAGCACTGGGAATGAAGGAGAGAGTGGAAGGAGCTGATGTCAGATGTCAGTTCAGGCAGTCCTTGTGGTCCAGGAAAGGAATTTAGATTTTATTCTAATTGACTTTTTCAACCAACAACAAGAAGGAAGGTATACTGGGTTTAGAAAAACAATGTTAACCATAAGCTCAGGGATGGAGGCAGACAATTGTCCTCGTTAATCATGTGTCCCGATTTTACATCAGAGAGTGGCAAAGTCAATGTACAGACTGAGGCCTGGGACTTCACTGTGTGTGACTCTGTGGCTTCTCTCTGCCTCCCTTTATTTCTGATACTGAAGAAAGAGGTCATATATTATAGAACACATGGCTCTGGAGATGACCCTGATACCTGCCATCAGTGGCCACATAACACACTGAGACTAAGGGTCTTCATCACACAAAGCAGCCTTATGTGATGTAAAGGCCTTACCTTGTCTGTGAGCAAAGGTCTTATAGCCCAGGAGAACAGGACTAAGAGATTGGGGTTCTCAAGAAATGAACTAAAATGGCATGTGTAGATATACATAAGAGGAGATTTACTGTGGGAAATGGCTCCTGCAATTATGGAGACCAAGAAATTCCACATCTGCAAGCTGGATAACCAGGAAAGCCAGTGATGCGACTCAGTCCGAGGTCAAAGGCCTGAGAACCAGGAGCCAATAGTATAACTCTCAAGCTGAGTCCGAAGTCTCAGAAACCAGGATTTCTGATGCACAAGGTGGGAGAAGATCAATATCCCAGCCCAAGAGGAGAGAGATGATTCACTCTTCCTCTGCCTTCTTGTTTTATCCAGAAACTCAAAGAATTGAGTTATAACCTGCCTCTACCAATGAGGGCAGGTCTTTACTCCCTTTTTACCCATTCAAATGCTAATCTTTTCCAGAAATATGCTCCTCATAATTATGTATGTCCCCCATAGACATGCCCATAAATACTGTTCCAGCTATCAGGGTTTCCTTAAGCCAAGTTAGTTGATATGTAAACTTAACCATCACACGAGATTTCATTATAGTTTCAAAATGCAGTTGAAGTGCATTTTATGAGAAATAGTGTTACCTGTTTTCACTGGGGACAGAACAAGAGAATAGGTTTCTTTTAAGTAGAAGTTCTTAACTGATGTCCTTAGACCTTTAAGTGATCCATGACAGCAGTAGGGGGGGTCCATAAGCTATTTTCCACATTTTGAAAATGTCTAATGTCTAATGGAATCACTTTGGCAGATTCTGTTTGGCAGAATCTATCTACTAAAGCTGAATATGCATACACCCTAGGGCCCAGCAATTTCTCTGCTAGGTATGGGTGTTAGATACAGAAACACTTAAACACATTTTCCAAACTAGATTTTCCATACTAAAGCATTCAAAGCAGTACTACTGGAAATAGCTAATACTGAGAAATTACCCAAATACTTTGCAACAGTAGAACGGATAAGTAAATTGTAGTATATTTATACAAGAGCATATGCATTAGGCACTGAGAATGAATGATCTCAAACTTTGTGTATAACATGGGACTTAGCTAATGTTGAGTGAAAGTAGCTAGACAAGAATATACTGGAATCATTTATGTAAACTCAGACAGGGGAAAGTACTCTGCTGTTAGAAATGAGGATGGGGGTCAGGCAATATAGAGTGACTTGAAGGGAAGTCAAAAGTGCTCCTTATCATGGGTGCTAAAGGTTTGCTTCTCAGTCTGGGTGCTGGATATGTAGGTGTGTTGATTTGTGAAGATGAATTGAGCAATACATTTTTGATATGTATATCTTTCTATGGTTGTATACTTTGATTAAAGTTTTTTAAAAAATTTAATGGCAATTGGAGCATAGCTATTTCTGGTTTTTATTGCGCACATAGTTTAATAGAAATGCTCATAATGTAAGATGGGAGAGGAAATTGTTGCTGTAAAGACTGTCAGGTAATTTTTAAAATGTGGGCCCAACTCACAGGGGGAAAATGGTAAAAAATTTTCTTAGTCAACTACTTGTGAAAAGTTTCAGAACCAATAGGCTAAACTTTTAAAATGATTATTTTTAACATTAACACCGTTGATGGTGTGTTTGTTAACAAGAGAGTCCATAGAATGTTTGTGGCATTTTCACAAATGGTATAAGAAGTGTTATTTTTCCAGGATGACTTAGATTTAGACCTTGTAAAACATAGGGAAATGGGTTAATAATCCTTTATATTTTCTAGTTATTAGTTTCTTGTTTGGTGAGAATGAGGTGAGGGTCCCAAGTACAACTGGGATCTTCCCTTTTGCCTCATCCAGAGAACTACTGGTGGCCAGTTGTGTTGTCTGATACTCAGATGCCACCTCCTGGTTAGTCGATAAACAAAGAAGATCTCAGGAAAGAGGAAGAATTATATGCTGGATTGAAAGTGAGCTTGTCATGTGTATCAATGAGACAAAGGACTTATGTTCTGCTAGAACCAAGGTTTAGTCCTCCTCTTGGCAATCAACATTCCACCATCTGTTAGCCACCCTTGCCACCATCTGCCAGCCATCCATCCAGTCTAGTCTCCTGTTTGTCATGTGTCTCCCTGGGAAATCGAGCAGTCCATGTGACTGATCAAATCCACCCTGAATTTGCAGACACCAGAGCAAGGGTTGCTGCAGGTGATGGTGGGAACAGGAGAATCTGCCACCATGTCCTGTCTTTCTCCACTGAATTAGTTCATGAGTTAGTTCATGGCATTAGTTCATGGCATTAGTTCATGGCAATAGTTTCAGTTTGAAAGCCCAGAGGAGTTGAGGGACAGCTGTCTCACCTGGAAAGACCTGGAATCCCAAATTCTAGATACGAGGTGGGA
Source organism: Tupaia belangeri chinensis (assembly GCF_000334495.1). Taxonomy (NCBI): domain Eukaryota; kingdom Metazoa; phylum Chordata; class Mammalia; order Scandentia; family Tupaiidae; genus Tupaia; species Tupaia belangeri. Next base: position 3,439,946 of record NW_006207284.1, read on the forward strand.
GGACAGCAGCCAGAAGATAGCTGTCTTGAGAGGAATTCATGTGCCAGTGCTGAGAGATCATCAAGAGCCATGGTCCTAAGATTTGGCCAGTGATTCAAGGTGGTGAGACACAACTCCCCAGCAGCCACCCTCATCTTTCCTCTAAGTGTCCACTCCACCTATAGACCCAAGGGGCAAATCTGGGTTAATCTAAGCCAAACTTAGAAGTCCAATTTTTGCTGACAACTGATTTAAAGAAGAAAATTTACCCCAAATCTAGCCAAAGAGAAGAGGGGAAATGTATTAGGACATGTCTGGTGAATTTTTCCCCACAGAAAGGAGTAACCTTATTATCATCTGACTGCGACCGTGTTATGACCATGAAGACAATAGGCCTGGAGACAAACTGACATGTTTAGGCTCCTGGGGAAAGAGGAAAAGATCCTGAATCCCTCAGGACACTACAGGGCCCTTAAAGTAAATAGTCTTGAGCTACAATTCCATCGTGGAAGCTAACGTATGTCCCTTATTGTGTAAGCCGATTGAGGTTGAGTATTTGCTTACTTTTAGCCCAGACCTCCCTAATTAAGCTGAAGTTTTAGTCTAATTCTTTCCCACTTGCATGTTGTCAATTTGTTTGTTTGTTTGTTTGTTTCTTTTTTTCTGTCAATTTGTTTGTTTGTTTCTTTCTTTCTTTTTCTTTTTTTTTTTTTGGAGAGGTTTTTGCTATAGGGCATGTGCACTCACCAGAGAGACAGAAAGCGAGAAATTACCCCCCAGTGGGGTTGGCCGTGATGCAATCCCGTCTCCTCCATTCTCCTCTTGGGATCTTGGGCACACATGCACACGCACCTGGTGTGAGTTTAAGCCACCGGGTGCGGGACTTGAACCACAGTCGACTAAATGGGAGTCCAGCGACATAGCCATTACACTAACTGCTGGTCCTGCACATTGTCAATTTCCAGCTAGAAAATTTTACTTGGATATATCCTGTGAATCATCATTTTTCAGACTCAAGTATCTAAATCTTAACTGTTTTTTCTCAAGTCTGCAACTCAAATTTTTATTAGAAATAATTTGAAATCCTTGATTTATTTTAATTCCAAACTGTTATTACATCATACACATATATACAAATCATAAAATTGTATTTTAATAATCATATACAAATTTTAGTATTTTTGGGGCCAGCAGGTGCCATGGTGGTTACGGTGCTGGATACCACATGGCCAACTTGGCAGTTCGAGTGCCTTGACCTAGCAGCTTGAAGAACACACTAGGAGAATGTGCATACATGCCCAAAATCCTGAGGTGAGAATGGAGGAGAAGGGATTGTAGCATGACCATTAACCCAGAGGGTGATTTCTCATTTTCCCTCTATCTCTGTCCATCTCTCTCTTCTTCGTCAGTGCTCATGCCCAAAAATATAAGAAATAAAAAGAAAAAACAAAACAAAACCCAAAAAAACCCTCAGCTTCACCTGCCCATGACTATCTGTAATTTTGGCATCTTCTTTTCAATAATGTCTCAGGGGTATCTTAATAAATAGTAGAGATCCCTATGACAAAAATCTTCATATGTGTATATATATACACACACACACAAACACACACACACATGCACACACATACATATTTAAAATTTTCTCTTGAAGAATTATTTTTATTTAACTTTACTTATTTATTTTAATTTTACCAGAGAGGAACAGAGAAAGAGAGTGAGAGAAAAAAAAAAATAAAAAAAGTGAGCCGTCTGGTCTGGAAGTCGAACTGTGGTCAACCATGTGGGAGTCCAGAGTCCTTAACAAAAATGCCACCTGCCGGCCCCCAACACACATACATATGTTAATGCTTGCTGTTTGATAGGCCCTGTGCTGGAAACGTTTATGTATATATGTATGTTCTGATAAAGTACTGCAAATTCTTAAAATAGCACTGCAAGACCGTTTTTATCCCCACTATGTATCTTAGGGAAATAAGACTTGGCACTGTTAGGTAACTCCTCCAAAGTCATGCAGTTTGTCCTGGCAAAAAGAGAATTAGAGCATAGTTGACTTTCCTCCTTGTGGTGGGCCCTCTTCTCTGGTCTGCAGATCTCTCTTGCATCTGTATTTCCATTCCCCATTGTCACTCTTCAGGGTCAGGCCTAAGTGTCTCATGTCTGAATATGGCAATAGGAGGGCTTCCAGACTCTTGCTACAAATCTAAGCTGCATGTTCCTGCTGCGTAGATTTCCCCGAGATTCTGGCCATTCCTCTTCCCTGTCCTCAGTGATTTATTGTCATCTTTAGCAGCAGTCACAGTGGCAGGCAGGTGACACAAATGTGTGAAGTCTGTTGAAGGTGAGACACTAGGCTCTAAACTGCTCTTGTTAGGACCAAATACTTTTTAAAATACCAGGAAGTTTGAGTTAAAAAGGCATTGGTTGGCAACTAGTTTGTAACTAATGGCCTTTAAGGCGAGAGTGCCACTTTTTCTCATGGCCTTCAAAATCATCTAAAATGGAATCCTCAACTAACTTCTCCCTCAGGTCTCCTAGTTACGGCCCTTCTGTGGCCTCTCTTTTAGGCACGCAGCCCAGATTCCTCCATTCTCATCAAATGGCTTGACTGCCAAGCTCTTTCTCATGCATTTGCCCAGGGCTTTTGATATTATTTTTTTTCTCTCTCTCTTTTTGTAGAGCTTTGTTCCTTAGGACACCTGTGCTTGTTGGAGAGAGGCAGAGAGAGTGAGAGAGAAAATGAGAAATTCCCCCCCGGGGGGGATGGTCATGCCATAATCTCTTCTCCTTTATTCTCCTCCAGGTATTTTGTGCATACACACACACACACACACATACAACCAGCGTGAGTTTCAAGCCACCAGATCTGAGGCTTGAACTGTGGTCGGCCACATGGAGGTCCAATGATCTAACCACTATGCCATCTGCTGGCCTCTAATAATTTATTCTTTTTTTTTGGGGAGGTTTTTGCTATAGGGTGCCTGTGCTCACCAGACAGACAGAGAGAGACAGAGAGATAGAAAGCGAGAAATCACCCCCCAGAGGGGATGGCCACACCGCAATCCCTTCTCCTCCATTCTCCTCCTGGGATCTTGGGCACGTATGCACATGTGCCTGGCGTGAGTTTAAGCCACCGGGTCCAGGACTCGAACCGCGGTCAACTACATGGGAGTCCAGCGACACAGCCATTACTCTAACTGCTGGTTCCTCTAATTGTTTATTCTTACTTACTACTCTAGGATCACAACTCAGCTCTCTTCTTGACAAAGTACTCCAGACATCTCATAGGAGAGATTCTGGGGATTGAGAGAGGCCCCGTAGACCTGCAGGCCAGGATCCTAGATTATCTCTGCTGGACATTTTCCAGGTCTTTCCTTGAACACTGCTGGTAATAGAGAACTCTTACTTTTCAAGATGGTTTATGGTGCCACTGGGCTGCACTACCTGCTTAAACTCCTGCCATTGGTAAAGCCAAATCATCATTCCAAGTTCTACCTTTCTAAACATTAATTAATTAATTAATTAAAGAAAGACAAACACCTTTAATTGCATCTCACACTGTGACCTCCCCATGTCCCACTCCCCCACACTTGTACAACCCAGCCCTCCCTCCTAACCAGTCAAGATCATGTGCACCCATACCTGGTGTGTACAGACTGATTAAGGAACTTAACCTACAATCTTCCATGTGGATCCAGCATCTCTCACTAGTGCATTACTGCTGCATCACTGAGCTAACTCCTAACTTCCACATTCTGAAGTCAAATGGCTCAAGTCCACTTTTTCTTTTAAATATTTAAAGAATAGTTATTGTGTTTTCCTCTTCTTGGGATCCATCATATTCAAAACCCTCTCAATCTCTCTTAAATCTTTCCTGTTTTCTACAAGAGAATAAGACATAGTGTTCTGACTGTGTAAACACATTCTAAAGCCCTACTAGAAAGTGTCTGACTTCGAGTAACAATCAGATGGGAAAAAAGTGGAGTCAAACAGAAGATGGTACTGATTTGTGGTGCAAGAGCCATCCATTGAGAAGCCTTCCTCATGGTGTAATAACGTGTGTGTGTGTGTGTGTGTGTGTGTGTGTGTGAGTGTGTGTGTGTGAGTTTACTGGTGGGTGGGGGAAGTCAGGGAGCTGTAAGAGTGTGTGTAAGTGTGGAGACATGTTGGTAGGGAGGTGGAGATGGGGGTTTGAAAGCAGGGTGGTGGTTTTTCTGACATATCTGCCTGAAGGAATCTGAAAACTTTTTTGATGACAGCATATTTAATCTGAATTTGTAGATTAGGACGGACATGGCCACAATGAATTTTGGCATATTTATCCATCCCTTTGCTGGATTTCCACAGCACTGATTATCTTTGGCACTTTCTTGGGAATTAATCTCATTCCTCCTTGTGCCATTATGAGCTTACTGTGCCATCCTTGACCATGTCACTGACCTTTCCATGGGAGTCTATTGCTTGCTCATGGTGAGGGTAAATGCCTCAGAAGGAGGGACTGTGGTCCTCACTGCAGAGTCCCTTGTTACTCCTAGAAGAGTGGACACAGAGTTCAGGTGCTCATAAGCCTTTGCTATCAGGGCCATAAAGAACAGAAAGCACCATAAATACAATGGAACGATTGCTCAATGGGCTCTTAAGGTTAAACCAGCCTATTACTGGTATAATTACATCTCAGGGTTAAGGGGCTTTAAAGGTCATTTATTGAAAAGTCTCCCTTCCATTTAACTGAAAACATTTTCCTGTAGCTTCTACCAATTTGTCTACAAAGAGAAAGGATTTCTATTCCTTAGAGTAGACTTTAGAGTAGATAAATGTTGTGTCTGCTATCATATATGTAGCATGAGTGATGAGTGTGCCAGTATGTGTGAGTAGAAAGGCATGCATGTATATGAATGTGTGTGTATGTGTGTGAATGTGTGTGTGTGCGCATGTGTGTACCCACACACTTGTTGAGTACGTAATCTTTTTTTAAGAATTATTTTATTTAATTTTAGTTATTGTTATTTTTAAATTTTTTTGAAGTTGACCAGAGAGAGGGAGAGAAAAAGAAAGCGAGAAAGCAAGCTGCCAGTTCTGGGACTTGAACTACAGTAAGCCATGTGGGAGTCCAGCTTCCCTAACAACCATGCCACCTCCCAGCCCTGAGTAAATATTACCTGTAATAAACTCTTGTAATTAATGGGCTATACCAGTTTGGGGGAGAGGTCTATAAGCAATGAAGTTTTTTCCTTACAAAGCAATTTTAAAAAATTTGCTGGAGGATGTATGTGCTCACTGGAAAGAGAAAGAAAGGGAGAACCCCCCCCGCCCCCATGGAGAATGGCCACACTACAATCTCTTCTCTATCTAGCCCTCTTAGAATTTTGGGCATACGTGCACAGGTGTCTGACATGTTTTTTAAGCCACAGGATCTGGGACTCAAACTACATGGTTGCCCATGTGGGATCCAGCAACCTCAACCACCATGCCACTGGCTGGCCCACAAAAGTAAATTTAATATACGATTCATTTATTTGAAAGGAGAGTAAAAAAAAGTAGGTAAGATTTTGTATTTAATCTAGGTCGGGTTTTGTTTCAATTTTTATTTACAGTTCCTCTTTTCTATATTGAGTGATAAAATTTTTTTTTGGATTGCTAGAGGTTACATATGCTTTCCAGAGAGAGAAGATCCTTCCCAATGGGGTGTAGTCATGATGCAATCCATTTTCTTCCATTTCTCTACCAGGTCAGGATTTGGAGCACACACACACGCACACACAGTATATTTCCTGAGCTGCCAGGGCCAGGACTCGAGTCACAACAGGCCACATGGGATCTGGCTCCCAATGCACATTACTTAACCACTTTGCTATAGGGTAGGCCCTTGAGTGGTATAAATCTAGTTTTTTAAAGGTTAGATTATGTGTTTTATTTATTTTTAAATATTTGCTATAGGGTGCGTGTACTTGCTGGAGACAGAGAGAGAGAGAGAGAGAGAGAAAGAGAAAGAAAGCACCTTCTAGGAGGATGACCATGCCACAATCCTTTCTCCTCTATTTTCCTCTTGGGACCCTGGGCATACATGCACATGTGCCGGCATGTTTTTCAAGTCACTGGGTCTAAGACTCAAACTGCATAGTTGGCCATGTGGGATTCAGCTGCCCCATCATGCAATTCATGTGCCCCATCATGCAACCTGATTGACTGACCCAAGTGGTATACATTTAAGTTATAAGCCTTTAATACAATTTTTTTTTTTTAATCTCAAAAGGAGTCTCACTGTCATCTTGAGTTTATTGTAAGCAGATGGACTCCTGGCATAAGAGGATTTCATCCTGGAGGCCCCATCTCAGGAATGACCACGCTGGGCAGTAATTTCTACTTTCTATTTCTTGTTCTCACCTTCTAGAGGCTCCAAGTGCCCTTTCCAGTGTCCTCTTTGGACACAGAGCTCCCAGGACAATTTACTTCCTGGTCTCTGTTGAGTTAGAAATATTTTGGAGAAATAGTGCCCAATCCTCTAAAGGACAGGCAGAGTCTGTCCATTTAAGCTTTGATTTCTGTATCAGGTATGCACCAAGGCAAGAGAGGATGTGAATTAAAAAGGACCCATAACTTGCTCATCAGTCATGATGATGAAGAGGACCTACTTCTCCATGCATTAGTCGCCAATTAAAAAGAATAGGTTTATTTCATTTTATTCTGAAGATGTTTTTAATGCTTTCTGAATTTTTCTTTAATGATCGTATATTCATTCATCCACTCTTCTATAAAGAATCTACCAAAGAATACAGATTGACCAGCCCTAATCTAAAATCCAAAATGCTCCAAAATTAGAAACTGTTTGAATGCCAATTGATGCATTAAATGGAAAATTTCATACCTTGTTTCCCTTGATGGGTTATAGTCAAAATACCATAACACAAAAATATTACAAACTTACCTGTAAGCTACATATACAGTATGTATATGGAACATAAATGAGCTTTGTATTTAGACTGGACCCCATTCCCATGACATCTCATTATGTATGTGCAAATCTAAAATAATCTGAAATCCAAAACACTTCTGGATCCAAGCATTTTTTGTTGTTGTTGTTGTTGTTATAGGGCACGTGCGCTCGCCAGACAGACGGAGAAAGACAGAGAAACAGAAAGCGAGAAATTACCCCCCAGGGGGGATGGCCATGCCGTGATCCCTTCTCCTCCACTCTCCTCTCGGGATCTTGGGCACGTACGTACACGCACCTGGCGTGAGTTTTAAACCACCGGGTCTGGGACGCGAACCGCGGTTGACTACATGGGAGTCCAGCGACATAGCCATTACGCTAACTGCTGGTCCCTGGATCCAAGCATTTTGAATAAGGAATTAGTAATCTCTACTTATGGTATGCTATGGTAAACAGGTTAGAACTGCCTGCCCTCAGAGAGTGTATCATCTGGTGGAGTTTATTTTATTGAACAATTACTGTGGGCTAGGCATTGTACAAAACATTATACTTTCACACTCTCACTTAATTCTCATAATAAGCTTGGCACAGGAATAATTATCCCCATTTACTAGATGAGGACTCAGGAGCTCAGACAATAGAAGCTACTTTGCAAAAGCTATTAAATACCTGGGCCAGGACTGGAACCTGTGGAAGATTGTTTTCCTAGTCTCCCGTATTTGACACCCTTTTCCCATTTTATTGATTTGGATGTGGTCATATGGCTCACTTAGACCAGTGAGAGGAGAGTGGAAGGGATGTTCTTTCTGCACAGAAGATTCAGACCAGATGTAGTTTGTCTTGTTCTCTGCCATGATAACAGTTCCAGGTAAGACTGCTCAGTTAGCCTGGATTCCAAAGTAAAAATGACATAGATGGAGCCAACAGGTGGTACAGTGGTTGGATTCCCACATGGTTGCCTACAGTTTTAGTCTTAGACCTGGTGGCTTAAAAATCATACCAGGCACATGTGCGTGCATGCCCAAAATCCTAGGAGGAAAATAGAGGAGAAGGGATTGGTGCATGGACATCTCCTCTGGGGGATGATTTCAAACTCTCCCTCTCACTGTCTCTCTATCTCTGTCTCCCTCCAGCACCCTATAACAAAAACAAAAAGGCGTGGGTCTGCACATACAGGTCTCAGAAGCAGACATTAAAATGGTCAACAAATACATGAAAAATACTTAACGTCACTAAGCATCAGGGAAAGGGAGATCAAAACCCTGATGGTGAAGTATCAGCTCACTTTAGAATACGCACTGTGAATAGTATTTCAGTGAACATGGGAGCGCGCATATCTCTTTGAGGGACCAGCACTTCGTGTAATGAACAAAGAAAAAAAGAATAAAAGAATAACAAGTGCTAGTGAGGATGCACACAAAGGGGAAGGCTTGTACACTGTTGGTAGGACTGTAAATTAGTACAGCTATAATGGAAGACCGTGTGGCACTTTCTCAAAATCTAAAAATAGAAGTACCTTATAATCCAACAATCCCACTACTTTTTATGTATCCAAAAGAATGGAAATCTGTATTTCAAAGAGATCTTTGTTTTTTGATGGTTTGTTTTTAACTCTGTTCTTTTAAGTGAGAAATCACCCCCAGGGGGGATGGCCACACTGCAATCCCTTCTCCTCCATTCTCCTCTCGGGATCTTGGACACGCACACACGCACCCAGCGTGATTTTAAGCCACTGGATCCAGGACTCCAACTGCAGTCGTCTACATGGGAGTTCAGTGACATAGCCACTATACTAACTGCTGGTCCCTCAAAGAGATATTTGCACTCTCATGTTCATTGAAATACTATTCACAGTAAGCACAATATAGAGTCAACTTAAGTGTGCATCAGTGAATGAGTGGATAATGAAAATGTGGCATATATGTACACAGTAGAATATTATATAGCCCCCAAAAAGGATGGCATTCTGTCATTTGTAGAAACATGAATGAGCCTAGTGGAAATAATAATAAGTAAAATAAGTCAGGCACAGAAAGACAAATACCACATGTTCTCAGTTAGCTTTTCTTATTAATTTAATAAGCTAAAAGGTTTATCACAGAGTGGAGACTCGAGGGACAGACAGTGGCATAGTGGTAATCCAAGTGAACCATATGGGAAAGTCCCAAGTCCATTTCCCAAGCCCTCCTTGTTCACGCCTGGTGTGAAGCAGCAGACCTGCCATCTGGGCTGGCAAGGATTGACATGAAAACCTCATTGCGGGTGACTCTTTCTGTTTCTTCCTCATGGAAGAAATAAATAAATATTTAAAAAAGGAAAGTAGACAGTGGAATGGTAGATACCAGAATTGGGTAGGGGAGGGCACACTAGGGAGAACTTGGGTATCACATTTACAATTGCAGTTGGAAAAGGGGAATGAGTTCTAGACTTCAATAACCCAGTAGGATAACTATAACTAATAACAACTGTAATGTATATGTGAAGAGAGCTACAAGAGAAGATTTCACATGTTCACACCACAAACTAACACCGAATGTTTCAAATGGTAGATACATTTATTCCCTGATTTGATCGTTGTGCATTGTATTGAAAAATTACACCGTACCTCACAAATATATACAGCTACTGTATGCCAATTAAACATTTTATTTGGAAAAGAGAAGCCTTTTAAATATACATCATCTTCATCTAACTCTACCAAATAAGCAAACTTTCCAAATTGTCAGGCCTTTGACTTTTTTCTGAGTTGTCTGGATGACAAAACGCACTTGGAGTTTCTCCCAGTTCAATACTCGTCTTTAAATGCAATTCCTCCATGCATCGTAAAATGAGCATGTATCGAAACTTCATAAATAGTCCCTGTAGCTTTCATAGCACATTGAGACAAACCACGCTAATACTTTTCTATTTAATGCCAATGGCATACTAGGAAGGAAAAAAAAAAAAAAAAGCCTGGAAGGAAAGACTTTTTCCTCAAGTCAATTTGAAACATCCTTCTTCATTTTAAATATTTCATGGCATTAATTTTTCAAAGCAACAAAACAAACATTCATCAAGTGAAACTGAGCATGACCCCCTTCAGATGGGTACATCTGTCGCGTTCCTGCTGTGTCTCTGAATAATTCATTTTAATACATTTAAAGTATACACTTCATTAAAATGAGCTACCAGCGTTTATGTGCAAAATTTACATTGATGGGAACAAAACTAAAAGCTGTTAGAAGGTTGACCCTGGAATTATGTTAGTCTTTGTGATTTATATCTGTCTCTGTTTGCTTCTACAAAGATGGTATCCAGGCATCGCCTCACCCACTGGCTCGTTGAGAGTGTTACTTATTTCAGCCAGTCTTAGCCAGGATACATGGTGACCCATTTTCCCCACAGCCTTTGTCCCTCATGAACACCTTCAGTGAGATTTGTAGTCACTGCTTATCCATTTTTGCCCCCTCTGCTCACATCACATCATGGATGCACATGTAGACTGAATGGTATTAAGGAATCAAGACCAAAGCAGACAATGCTAAACAGTTGTAACTTTTAGAAAATTAATCACCTTGAGTTCATCTGATACAGTTCTAGAAAAAACAAACAAGCAAACAAACAAACAAAAACACACACAAAAAAAACCCTTCAGTTTTATGTACTCCCTACCCCTCTTCATACTGATAGTCTACATGGTTTGGGGGGAAGGCTTCAATTTTTTTATTTTTTATTTTTTATTTTTTACCATTTTAGATCTCTCCTTCCCCCCCATCTCTATGATATGTATTTTTTTAAAAAAAGAATTATTTATTTTATTTTATTTCTTCTTATTATTTTTAGTTTGACCAGAGAGAAACAGAGAAAGAAAGAGAAAGTGAAAAAACAGGCCACCCGGTCCAGGACTCAAACGGCAGTCGGCCATGTGGGAGTCCAGCGCCCTTACCCACCATGCCACCTGCCGGTCCCAACATGTCTTAAACGTAGAAATATTGGAAGGGAAAAAGAAAGGAGGAGAAGATAGAGTTTAGTTGTTAAAGACACAGAATTAAGTTTTCCCTTTAAAGGATCTTGTTTTCTATAATTAAGGGGCGAAAAAAACCCCTACTTTTTCTATGACAGGTAACATTTCAATGAGATAGAATCAAATAATAAAATAATTTATGCGTTGTTGTCTGCACATGACTATATTAGAGTATTTGGCAGTTATGACTATTACTACTTATTTGGAAAAAAAGTTTTTGCATCATCAAGTCATCAGATTTTGAGTGCTATGTGCAAGAACTATAACACATATTTTTGTATTAGTAATCATAGCAATGCAGTTTGAAAACTAACACTGTTTTCTGAGGAGTTAGACTAATTCATGTATGTTCACTACTTTTCCTAGTAAAAATAAAGTTTGAATGTTAAAACCCAACTTTTGGTTTTCAATGCAGAATGATTGACATCTTCCTTTGTAAAAATTGCCTTTGAGAACATACCTATTTTCCACATCACCTATTTGATGTATTGTAGGCTTTGCCACATTTTTCTAGCTCATGCAACTCTTTTGTCGGGAGAATAATCACCCGGAACTTCCTACCTCGTGTAGTACTTGTCCCTGACATGTTTCTTCCCTTCGCTAGTATGGAAGTTCCCATGTTGTACACACACACACCTGTACGTACAAGAGAGAAAGAAAAAAATGGAACATAGTGGTCATGACAGTGCTATTGAAAGACCACCATGTTGCATGTTTTCTTTCTTTATAGGAGGGTCAGCAGGTGGCGTGGTAGTTAAGGGTGCTGGACTCTCATATGGCCCACCATGGTTTGAGTCCTAAACCTGGCAGCTTTCTCACTCTCTCTCTCTCTCTCTCTCTCTCTCTCTGACTCTCTTGAGTAAAATTAAAATAAATAAATAAATAAAAGTTAAAAAAAGTATTTCTTAAAAAAGAAAAGAAAGACAGTATAGGTTATTAAGCATGCTAATAAAAGCTACTGTAGGGAAGCTTTGCTCTATTTACTTAGTGGAATCTCAAGCTAAAACTTTAATATGTGTATGTTAAAACAGCAATGAGAAGAGTGAGCAGATCTCTTGGACACCCCACTTGAAGGGCCATTGCTTGTATTCTCAGCTTTTTGGCTTGTTCAGGAAAATACCATGTAACCAGGTCCAAATGTTCTTTCGTCCTCATTTTTAGGCAAGGTCTTTTCTGCGATGAAAAAAAAAAAAAAGCCTCTCTTTTAGGCACGCAGCCCAGATTCCTCCATTCTCATCAAATGGCTTGACTGCCAAGCTCTTTCTCATGCATTTGCCCAGGGCTTTTGATATTATTTTTTTTCTCTCTCTCTTTTTGTAGAGCTTTGTTCCTTAGGACACCTGTGCTTGTTGGAGAGAGGCAGAGAGAGTGAGAGAGAAAATGAGAAATTCCCCCCCGGGGGGATGGTCATGCCATAATCTCTTCTCCTTTATTCTCCTCCAGGTATTTTGTGCATACACACACACACACACACACACACACAACCAGCGTGAGTTTCAAGCCACCAGATCTGAGGCTTGAACTGTGGTCGGCCACATGGAGGTCCAATGATCTAACCACTATGCCATCTGCTGGCCTCTAATAATTTATTCTTTTTTTTTGGAGAGGTTTTTGCTATAGGGTGGCTGTGCTCACCAGACAGACAGAGAGAGACAGAGAGATAGAAAGCGAGAAATCACCCCCCAGAGGGGATGGCCACACCGCAATCCCTTCTCCTCCATTCTCCTCCTGGGATCTTGGGCACGTATGCACATGGGCCCGGCGTGAGTTTAAGCCACCGGGTCCAGGACTAGAATCGCAGTCAACTACGTGGGAGTCCAGCGACACAGCCATTACTCTAACTGCTGGTTCCTCTAATTGTTTATTCTTACTTACTACTCTAGGATCACAACTCAGCTCTCTTCTTGACAAAGTACTCCAGACATCTCATAGGAGAGATTCTGGGGATTGAGAGAGGCCCCGTAGACCTGCAGGCCAGGATCCTAGATTATCTCTGCTGGACATTTTCCAGGTCTTTCCTTGAACACTGCTGGTAATAGAGAACTCTTACTTTTCAAGATGGTTTATGGTGCCACTGGGCTGCACTACCTGCTTAAACTCCTGCCATTGGTAAAGCCAAATCATCATTCCAAGTTCTACCTTTCTAAACATTAATTAATTAATTAATTAAAGAAAGACAAACACCTTTAATTGCATCTCACACTGTGACCTCCCCATGTCCCACTCCCCCACACTTGTACAACCCAGCCCTCCCTCCTAACCAGTCAAGATCATGTGCACCCATACCTGGTGTGTACAGACTGATTAAGGAACTTAACCTACAATCTTCCATGTGGATCCAGCATCTCTCACTAGTGCATTACTGCTGCATCACTGAGCTAACTCCTAACTTCCACATTCTGAAGTCAAATGGCTCAAGTCCACTTTTTCTTTTAAATATTTAAAGAATAGTTATTGTGTTTTCCTCTTCTTGGGATCCATCATATTCAAAACCCTCTCAATCTCTCTTAAATCTTTCCTGTTTTCTACAAGAGAATAAGACATAGTGTTCTGACTGTGTAAACACATTCTAAAGCCCTACTAGAAAGTGTCTGACTTCGAGTAACAATCAGATGGGAAAAAAGTGGAGTCAAACAGAAGATGGTACTGATTTGTGGTGCAAGAGCCATCCATTGAGAAGCCTTCCTCATGGTGTAATAACGTGTGTGTGTGTGTGTGTGTGTGTGTGTGTGTGAGTGTGTGTGTGTGAGTTTACTGGTGGGTGGGGGAAGTCAGGGAGCTGTAAGAGTGTGTGTAAGTGTGGAGACATGTTGGTAGGGAGGTGGAGATGGGGGTTTGAAAGCAGGGTGGTGGTTTTTCTGACATATCTGCCTGAAGGAATCTGAAAACTTTTTTGATGACAGCATATTTAATCTGAATTTGTAGATTAGGACGGACATGGCCACAATGAATTTTGGCATATTTATCCATCCCTTTGCTGGATTTCCACAGCACTGATTATCTTTGGCACTTTCTTGGGAATTAATCTCATTCCTCCTTGTGCCATTATGAGCTTACTGTGCCATCCTTGACCATGTCACTGACCTTTCCATGGGAGTCTATTGCTTGCTCATGGTGAGGGTAAATGCCTCAGAAGGAGGGACTGTGGTCCTCACTGCAGAGTCCCTTGTTACTCCTAGAAGAGTGGACACAGAGTTCAGGTGCTCATAAGCCTTTGCTATCAGGGCCATAAAGAACAGAAAGCACCATAAATACAATGGAACGATTGCTCAATGGGCTCTTAAGGTTAAACCAGCCTATTACTGGTATAATTACATCTCAGGGTTAAGGGGCTTTAAAGGTCATTTATTGAAAAGTCTCCCTTCCATTTAACTGAAAACATTTTCCTGTAGCTTCTACCAATTTGTCTACAAAGAGAAAGGATTTCTATTCCTTAGAGTAGACTTTAGAGTAGATAAATGTTGTGTCTGCTATCATATATGTAGCATGAGTGATGAGTGTGCCAGTATGTGTGAGTACATGGGCATGTATGTATATGTGTGTGTATGTGTGTGAATGTGTGTGTGTGCGCATGTGTGTACCCACACACTTGTTGAGTACGTAATCTTTTTTTAAGAATTATTTTATTTAATTTTAGTTATTGTTATTTTTAAATTTTTTTGAAGTTGACCAGAGAGAGGGAGAGAAAAAGAAAGCGAGAAAGCAAGCTGCCAGTTCTGGGACTTGAACTACAGTAAGCCATGTGGGAGTCCAGCTTCCCTAACAACCACGCCACCTCCCAGCCCTGAGTAAACATTACCTGTAATAAACTCTTGTAATTAATGGGCTATACCAGTTTGGGGGAGAGGTCTATAAGCAATGAAGTTTTTTCCTTACAAAGCAATTTTAAAAAATTTGCTGGAGGATGTATGTGCTCACTGGAAAGAGAAAGAACGGGAGAACCCCCCCCGCCCCCATGGAGAATGGCCACACTACAATCTCTTCTCTATCTATCCCTCTTAGAATTTTGGGCATACGTGCACAGGTGTCTGACATGTTTTTTAAGCCACAGGATCTGGGACTCAAACTACATGGTTGCCCATGTGGGATCCAGCAACCTCAACCACCATGCCACTGGCTGGCGCCCCAAAAGAAATTTAATATACCCTCCAGT
>NW_006207284.1:3455082-3466494 GCF_000334495.1 Tupaia belangeri chinensis
AAATTGAGTGATAAAATTTTTTTTGGATTGCTAGAGGTTACATATGCTTTCCAGAGAGAGAAGATCCTTCCCAATGGGGTGTAGTCATGATGCAATCCATTTTCTTCCATTTCTCTACCAGGTCAGGATTTGGAGCACACACACACGCACACACAGTATATTTCCTGAGCTGCCAAGGCCAGGACTCGAGCCACAACAGGCCACATGGGATCTGGCTCCCAATGCACATTACTTAACCACTTTGCTATAGGGTAGGCCCTTGAGTGGTATAAATCTAGTTTTTTAAAGGTTAGATTATGTGTTTTATTTATTTTTAAATATTTGCTATAGGGTGCGTGTACTTGCTGGAGACAGAGAGAGAGAGAGAGAGAGAGAAAGAGAGAGAAAGCACCTTCTAGGAGGAGGCACATGCCACAATCCTTTCTCCTCTATTTTCCTCTTGGGACCCTGGGCATACATGCACATGTGCCGGCATGTTTTTCAAGTCACTGGGTCTAAGACTCAAACTGCATAGTTGGCCATGTGGGATTCAGCTGCCCCATCATGCAACCTGATTGACTGACCCAAGTGGTATACATTTAAGTTATAAGCCTTTAATACAATTTTTTTTTTTAATCTCAAAAGGAGTCTCACTGTCATCTTGAGTTTATTGTAAGCAGATGGACTCCTGGCATAAGAGGATTTCATCCTGGAGGCCCCATCTCAGGAATGACCACGCTGGGCAGTAATTTCTACTTTCTATTTCTTGTTCTCACCTTCTAGAGGCTCCAAGTGCCCTTTCCAGTGTCCTCTTTGGACACAGAGCTCCCAGGACAATTTACTTCCTGGTCTCTGTTGAGTTAGAAATATTTTGGAGAAATAGTGCCCAATCCTCTAAAGGACAGGCAGAGTCTGTCCATTTAAGCTTTGATTTCTGTATCAGGTATGCACCAAGGCAAGAGAGGATGTGAATTAAAAAGGACCCATAACTTGCTCATCAGTCATGATGATGAAGAGGACCTACTTCTCCATGCATTAGTCACCAATTAAAAAGAATAGGTTTATTTCATTTTATTCTGAAGATGTTTTTAATGCTTTCTGAATTTTTCTTTAATGATCGTATATTCATTCATCCACTCTTCTATAAAGAATCTACCAAAGAATACAGATTGACCAGCCCTAATCTAAAATCCAAAATGCTCCAAAATTAGAAACTGTTTGAATGCCAATTGATGCATTAAATGGAAAATTTCATACCTTGTTTCCCTTGATGGGTTATAGTCAAAATACCATAACACAAAAATATTACAAACTTACCTGTAAGCTACATATACAGTATGTATATGGAACATAAATGAGCTTTGTATTTAGACTGGACCCCATTCCCATGACATCTCATTATGTATGTGCAAATCTAAAATAATCTGAAATCCAAAACACTTCTGGATCCAAGCATTTTTTGTTGTTGTTGTTGTTATAGGGCACGTGCGCTCGCCAGACAGACGGAGAAAGACAGAGAAACAGAAAGCGAGAAATTACCCCCTGGGGGGATGGCCATGCCGTGATCCCTTCTCCTCCACTCTCCTCTCGGGATCTTGGGCACGTACGTACACGCACCTGGCGTGAGTTTTAAACCACCGGGTCTGGGACGCGAACCGCGGTTGACTACATGGGAGTCCAGCGACATAGCCATTACGCTAACTGCTGGTCCCTGGATCCAAGCATTTTGAATAAGGAATTAGTAATCTCTACTTATGGTATGCTATGGTAAACAGGTTAGAACTGCCTGCCCTCAGAGAGTGTATCATCTGGTGGAGCAGTTTATTTTATTGAACAATTACTGTGGGCTAGGCATTGTACGAAACATTATACTTTCACACTCTCACTTAATTCTCATAATAAGCTTGGCACAGGAATAATTATCCCCATTTACTAGATGAAGACTCAGGAGCTCAGACAATAGAAGCTACTTTGCAAAAGCTATTAAATACTCGGGCCAGGACTGGAACCTGTGGAAGATTGTTTTCCTAGTCTCCCATATTTGACACCCTTTTCCCATTTTATTGATTTGGATGTGGTCATATGGCTCACTTTGACCAGTAAGAGGAGAGTGGAAGGGATGTTCTTTCTGCACAGAAGATTCAGACCAGATGTAGTTTGTCTTGTTCTCTGCCATGATAACAGTTCCAGGTAAGACTGCTCAGTTAGCCTGGATTCCAAAGTAAAAATGACATAGATGGAGCCAACAGGTGGTACAGTGGTTGGATTCCCACATGGTTGCCTACAGTTTTAGTCTTAGACCTGGTGGCTTAAAAATCATACCAGGCACATGTGCGTGCATGCCCAAAATCCTAGGAGGAAAATAGAGGAGAAGGGATTGGTGCATGGACATCTCCTCTGGGGGATGATTTCAAACTCTCCCTCTCACTGTCTCTCTCCAGGGAGTGCACACGCTCTATGTTTAAAAGCAAACAAAACAAAGCAAAGACAGAGAGCATAGTTATAACCCATCTGCATTGGGTGTGTCGAGTGAAAAAAGAACTACTGCTGTGTAAGCCACAAGAATCCTGCAGTCATTTGTTCTGCGGCAGGCAAGATCTTCTGATTAGCACCAAAACTTTAAATCATTCTACCAGAGCGACTTCTTTTATATTATTTTTATAGTTAGAAGTGAAAATAATAAAGATGAAGAAGATATTAATCTGGACAGGATATTTTGGTCTAAAAATGTTTCTATGAATGCCATTTGTGTGTATGTGTGTGTGTGCGTGCACCTCATCTGCCATCACTCTTTCACTGTTAAAAATCTTCCATACCCATGAAGTTGACTGGTCATTGGCAGGACACCTCCACCGTGCTGTCCTGATGCTTCTACCAATACACCTTCCTGAGATGGTTTACAGTTGGACCAGTATTTATTGAGCGTCTTTGGTATACTGCTCCTTCAAAGTTCCAAGCTCTTTCTTCCTTTGTCAATCCATTCCTGATGACACTAAACCTGAGTCACCCCTCTAGCTCTTCACTAGACTCTTGCATCATTATGTGCCACCCATTATATGCTACCTAGAACTGCTTACTATAATTTTTAACTTCAGCAAATTCACAAAATACAAAATTCACCATTCAATGTTTTTTATGGCATTGATAGTGTTGTGCAACCATCATTAAACACTATTTAATTTCAGTACATTTTCATTACACAAAAAGAAACTGCATACCCATCAGCGAAAGCCTCCCTATTTCCTTCCTCTCGGCAGTACTTGGCATCCACTAGTTCCTCCAACCCCCCCCCTTTTTTTTTTCTCAGTGGATTTGCCTGTATATTTATCTCTGGACATTTCACATAATGGAATTATACAATGCGTTGCCTTTCACATCTAGCTTCTTTCACTTAGTGTAATGTTTTTGAGGTTTATCCATGCTGTAGAATGTATCAGCATGTCATTCCTTTTTACACCTGAGTAATATTCCTTACACAAATATACCACAATCTGTTTGCTCATACATCTGTCGATGGACATTTGGATTGTTTTCACCATTTGGCTATTGAGGATAGTGCTGCTGTAACCATGGGTGTACAAATTTTTCTGTGGATGTATGTTTTCATTTCTCTTAAGGATATACCTTGGGGTTGTAATTCTCAGGTCATATGAAAACTATATATTTTTTTCATTTAATTTTCTTCTATACATTCAATCACATTATTATTAGTCTTACAAAATGGATATTTCAACAGGTGAACATTTCTCCCTAGTACTGTTGATAAAACTACGAAATATCTTCAACGGATAATACCACACCTCTTTGTGCCATTAAGTCTCTGTTTTTATTTTCTATAAGACACTGCAAGCTCCCAAGGCAGCAGTTTTATAACTCTATCTATGCTGGGCAGTACATATATTCACCCCTTTGACAAATGTGAGTTGAGTGCCTGCTTTGTCCCTGGTATGCTTCTGAGTTATAACTGCTAGGGTGATTATCATGGAATCCTAGCCTGTGATTTGAGAGGTCATCTGGTCCAGCTTCCCATTCAGTAGAAGAATCCTATATATGGTTTTCTGATCTTTTTGTAAATAGTCGTCCTCAAACTGTATAGCTCAGCTCCTTAAAAATAATTCTGATGCATATTTTAATTTCCATACTAAAATAGTGTATTTTTAATGTGGAAAACTTCAAGTACAAGAATATATACAAAGGAACAAAAATTATTTATAATTCCATAACCCAAGAATAAACACTGCTAACATTCTGCTCAATTTCCTCCCAAACTTTTTTTAGTCCAATGATATATTTCATGTAATTGGGATTTTCCTATATTTATCAAATACCTCTTATACTTTTATGATAAGGAGCTTCACACGCTCTTATCATCAGTATCTGTTGCTATGCAGGCTTTACTCAGTTTCCCCAGGTTTCACCCAACAGTTCCTTACCTTGTGTGCGTACCACGTACCTCTTGCTTCTATGACAGTGGCGTCTGTGCAACCGAAACCTTTGACCAAAAGGATATGCCCTTTTGTTTCTTGGACTTCTCAGAAGGAGATGGCACAATCAGTTCCCCCTTGCAGTGGCCACTGTGGAATTCATCGTTATATTCACTTTCCCTCCTCCTCTGTTTAGTCCCCCTAGTCTTGCACTCTCGCTTCCTGGGATCATTTTTCTGAGTAAACCACCCACATGTCAAACCTTGTTGCAGATGTCCCCTTGGGGAAAACACAGACTAAAGGTACTATATTTGCAATTTTGGACACAGATTTTATTTAAACACATGCCATGGGTTTAGAACGTGTGTGTAATATCTCTCTGTTCATCTGTATATGTATATATGTGTATATAAACCTAAACAGTATATTAATTATAACTACATTAATTTCTGTATACAAATTTAAATATATGTTATACATATTATAAACATATGTGTGTATGTGTATATGTGTGTGTGTATAAATAGATAGATAGATACAGGTATTCATCTCTCTTCTATAACTTTCTTTTACCAGAGAGGCTAGGAGCTGACATTTCCCAGAATCCTTTGCCAGTAGGGTTCTAATTTATACTTTGCCAGTAAGAGGAAACATAAACCATTAGAAAGCAGAGAAGGAGAAGGTAGCATTGTTACACTAGTACTGAGTGAGCATATGAGCTTTCCATACAGTGAATATGAATTTTTGTAGTGGCTTTTGTAGATTCACATGCAGTTATATGGAATAACACAGAGAAATCTTGTTTACATTTTATGCAGTTTTCCCCACTGGTGATAAGACAATGATATACAAGAACTTAGATATTGGGGCCATCAGGTGGTGTGGTGATTAAGGGTGCTAGACTCCCACATGGCTGACAGCAGTTCAAGTCCCAAGCCTGGCAGCTTGCTTTCTTGCTTTCCCTCTCCCTCTTTCTCACCCTGTCCCTCTCTGGTTAAATTTAAATAAATAAATAAATAGATAAATAAAATAATTCTTTTTAAAAAAGATCTTAGATACTCACATTAAAGAATTCACTTACCTTGTTCTGAATTCCTTGGTTATATTTGTGCTCATTGGTGTCTGTGTATGTGTATGTGTGTATTTAGTTCTATATGATTTATTAACACTGGTTGGCATATAATTCACATACTGTAAAACTTCACAGGTTAAGAGTATAAAGTTCAATGGGTTTCAGAATGTTCACAGAATTGTGTGACTTTTGCCACTAATTCTAGAACTGTACTGATGATTCAAAGGCACTCTGACCCTCCCAGCAGTCCAAGGCAACCACTGATCTCCTTTTCTTCCTCTACAGATTTGCCTGTGGTGGACATTTTGTGCAAATGAGATCATGTAACATGGTCTCCTACAATTGGCTTCTTTCATTTAGCATAACATTTGCAAGAGTCCTCCCTGGTGTAGCATATAGCTATACTTCATTCCTTTTTGTTGCAGTGTAGTATTTCCTAATATGGATATAGTCTATTATTCTGTCCCTTTATCAGATGATAGCATTTGGGTCTTTTTCACTTTCAGGCTATTATGAAAACTGTGTAAGTTTGTATGACAAGTTTTTGTGTGGACATACATTCCTGTTTTGCTGGGGTATATATTGATGAGGGCAATCACTGAGACATAGGGTAACTGTGTTTAACATATTGAAGATCTTCCAGATTGTTTTGCAAAGTGGCTGTGTCATTGTATATTCCTGCCAGCAATACTTGCAGGGGCCAGTGTCCCCACAGCCACAGAATTTATGGTCTTTTCAATAGTTTTACACAAGTGTATCGCACACGTATGTCTGTGTACGAACCACCATAAAGTAATACATAATTCCATCTCCACAGGGATCCTTCATGTTGCCCTTTTATAACCTCACCCACTTCTCTTCTGCATTCTCCTCCCCCCATTGATTCTGGCTACCACTAATTTTTCACCATTTCTAACAATTTGTCATATTAAGGATGTAATGTAAATGAAGTTACACACTAAGTTACCTTTTGGGTATGACTTATTTTATTTTTTTAAAATAATGTCAGAGGATACATGCATGGATGTAAGAGGAAGAAGATCCCCCAATAGGTCAGGGTCATGCCACGAGGCTTTTTCCTCCAATTCTCTATTCTGTCAGGCTGCACTATAAGGGATATCTAGGTTTGAATTTTTTCCCTCGGCATAATTACCTGTAAATTCATACAAGTTGCTGTGTGCTTCAGTGGTCTGTTCGTTTGTATGGCATGGATATACCACAGTTTGTTTAGGCGTTTTCCTGTTGAAATGACATCTGGACTGTTTACAGTTTGGGGCTATTATGAATAATGCTGCTATAAACATTCATTTATAGGTTTTCGTGTGAAATCAAGCCTTCATTTCTCTGGGATAAATACCTCAGAGTGCAATTACTGGGTTGTATGGTCATCGGATGTTTAGTTTATAATAAACTTCCCATTTGTTTTCCATTTTTCCTTCTCCACATTATGTAGGAGTATTCCAGTTTCTCTACATCCTCACCAGCATTGGGCGTGGTCATTCTACTGTTCATTTTACAGTCTTTGCTTGTCTCTTTCTCTACACAAACTATCAAAAGAATCAATTTTCACAAAGTTATCTTTGCACTTAGGGCAGTGATCCTTGTGTTAGGGTTTTAAAAGTCATTCTTTAAAAGGTTATTTGTTTCTTTATTTCTTCCATGAGTAAAAGAGAGAGACAGACAAACACAAACCTTCCCATGGGAGTTTGCCTTGCAGAGCTTTGCATTTTACTGCTGTGCTACAACTACCCTCAGGAAAGTCCTTTTAACTCTCATACCATGAAAGTGATTTCTTATCATTTTTTCTGATATTTTTGTAGAGAGGCAACATAGGATGGAGTAGGTGAGAACGGTTCGGCGCTTTCTGTCTGAGAGCTGCTCTGTTTCAGATCTGGCTGTACCATCTGCTGCGGTGCCCACTTTGGTTAACAGGCACCTCTAAATATTCCTCTTTCTTTGCCTGCTATCTCATGTCCTTCCGCTGTTTCCTAGGTTATGCTGCTCAAGCTGTTTTCTTTCTGGCAAGTTGCAGCCCTAAGTTCTCCTTTTTGACAATGTCTGTCTCAAGTTGACATCCAGACCTGAGCACTCCACTCCAGAAAAGCTGTGACAGTGCAGGGAAAGCAGGTCTTAACCTGAGCTTTTCTGCACACTGTCAATGTGAGCAAAGAGTGTGGTAACTTGAAGAGGCAACTGTGTTAACCCCTTGGCCTTTATTACACTTATGAAAGCAAAATGCCATCATTTTTCCATGAGCTACTACTAAATCAGCTCTCTCTCAACCTACATTTCTGCATGCGATTTAATGAAGGTTACCTGTTCCTGGAGTGGTTTCTTTGATTAATACATAGTGACCCTATTTGTTCCTGTTAACGCTTTCACCTAAAAGTCTATTTTGCCTTGTAAAAAATTCCCATATTAGAAATTCTCTGCTAAAATTTTTCTTACATATATTTTGCCTTTACTTTCAGTTTTCAGTATTTTATTTCAGGGATCTCTGTTGTATATAGTATATAGATGTACTTAAAAAGCCTATTTTATACTCTAAATTTTAATAGGTGAGCTCATTTATTTATATTTGTTGAAAAACTAAGATGATTGGATTCATTTATATCATCTATTTTATTTCTTTCATTTTCCCATTTTTTGTTATCCTTTCCTGCCGTTTGATCTTAAAAGTTCCTTTTTCTTTTCTCCAGTATGTATATGATGGATTGTTTCCAGTTTTTAAGTGCTTATTCTTAACAATTATTATTACTTCCTACCTTTTATAAAGCCTAAATTTATTTAGTATTTTTATCCTATTCCCATTCTGTACTTTTTGTTTTTTTTGAGAGGTTTTCGCTATAGGGCGCGTGCGCTCGCCAGACAGACAGACAGAGACATAGAGACAGAAAGCAAGAAATCACCCCCCAGGGGGGATGGTCACGCTGCAATCCCTTCTCCTCCATTCTCCTCTCGGGATCTTGGGCATGCACGCACACGCGCCCGGTGTGAGTTTTAAGCCACCGGGTCCGGGACGCGAACCGTGGTCGACTATGTGGGAGTCCAGCGACATAGCCATTACGCTAACTGCTGGTTCCCTGTACTTTTTGTTTTCAACCTTAGGGTATAGGTTTATAATGCTATAATCAAAACTAATTGTGTTAGTTGCAATTCATCCTGCTAGCCTGTTGCTTGATCTTGAGGTCCCGATCCAGTCCTCTAAATCCTGTTTTGTACCATTGCTAGGTTTTAATATGCAGGAGTCTATCCATGTCATTGACTAAAAAAATTAAATAGAACCTCATTCGGGGTCCTGTGTTTACTGCTTACAAACTCCATGCTGTGGGAATGGAGAGTGGGGAGTCAAACATAAGAATTTACTCTCCTAGATATCATGAATCATGCCTGACTATGACCGGCTTTCTTTTCCTTGACTATTACAAGACAATTTCATCACTTCCCCTGCTAAAGTTCCTATCACTTCACTCCATCATTCAAGGCTGACTGCTGATTAAAATTAATTGAGGAAAAGCTGCTCCTCTGGTTGCTTCCTCTGCTTTCTGAGTGATGAAATTGTCAACCATGCAAGGCAGGAATCCATCAGATTCTTGTACAGTGAGACTGCTGGCTGATGTCTAGATAAGAGTGGCATGTCGCCATGCAGCTGTGTAGCTGTGATGGGGCAGAGGTGGGAAGAATAAGGGGACACAAATAGACAGTTGGTGCCCTCCAGCAAGGAGAGGTAGAAGCTCTGCCACTGACCATAGCATACATCAGGAATGGAAAATTCCACATATTTGAACACATACAGATGCTAGATCATTATTTAGTTACCTTGGAGATATTTCCTTAGTTTTTCACCCCTCACTTCTTAACCCCTTGCAATCTGTTTTGTATTCACTCTTTCTCTTTTTCTTTCTTTTCTTTCTTTCTTTCTTTCTTTCTTTCTTTCTTTCTTTCTTTCTTTCTTTCTTTCTTCTTTCTTTCTTTCTTTCTTTCTTTCTTTCTTTCTTTCTTTCTTTCTTTTTTCTTTTTGACAAGAAGAGTATACAATTTATTTGTTTCATGATGGAGATTTCGTTTATTTGTTTCATGTCATGGCACCTGTGACGTGATCTCACCATGTTGAGACTGCCACCTCCCCAGCTTTCCAGCCAACAAGAATCATGGGCATGCCCATTGGGTGCACCCAGCATTTTCAGCTCAACCCGGTTTTTGAGCCCCAGGCTTTCTCATATGACTCCAGTATGACATGATGACCCCTACTACCTGTGTCTCGGGGGCTGGTTAATGTCTCCCATCAGACTATTTTCTCCTCCAGAACCAGTTTCTTGTACTAATTTTAAAAACCCCTCATTTGTACTGGGACCAGCAGTTAGTGTAATGACTATGTCGCTGGACTCCCACGTAGTCGACCGCGGTTTGAGTCCTGGGCCCAGTGGCTTAAACTCACACTGGGCATGTGTGCGTGCGTGCCCAAGATCCCGAGAGGAGAATGGCGGAGAAGGGATTGTGGCGTGGCCATCCCCCCTGGGGGTGATTTCTCGCTTTCTGTCTCTCTGTTTCTGTCTTTCTGGCGAGCACACATGCCCTATAGCAAAAACCTCTCAAAAAACAAAACAAAACAAAACAAAAACAAAAACAAAAAACAAACAAACAAACAAAAACCCTCATTTATACTTAGCACCATGGACCTCTGCTTTTTTCCTGAAATTCCTCCTTTCTCCTCTGTCACTTCATTGTTGTGATGTTCCCCAACCTCTTCCCTTTGCAGTTATCACTTGTCTCTTCCTCTGTTACTTAAATGTGGGCTTCCACTCGGGCACAGCCCAAGTGGAGGGGTTGGCCATGCTGCAATCCCTTCTCCTCCATTCTCCTCCTGGGATTTTGGGCACACATGCACACTTGGCATGATTTTCAAGCCACTGGGTGTGGGACTCAAACTGTGGTCAGCCACATGGGAATCCAGCAATGTAACCAGTACATCATCAGCTGGCCTGAGGAGTTTATTGCTAATTCCTCTATTCCTTGTAATGGTACCATCATTTTCCCAGTGAGGTCAACTTAAGATCCTGAGTCCCAGGTTTGAGAACTGAGTGGTCTCCAGTCTTGTTACAATTGAATAACTATGCATGAGTGTCTGCTGGTGGTGCTGGGCTCTAGGCTTTCCCACAGAAGAGCTCAAGGTCTTGGGATTAGAATGAGAATACCATATGATTGGTTATGCAGTGATCAGTTCGATACATATGATCTGGTATCCCAGAGAGGGAGGGAGAAGAGGAAGATGCATTTTCATGGAGGCTCTCCTAGGTGCCATTTCCTGCAGTAGGCAGTCTCTCTCTCTCTCTTTCTCTAGCTGAAGCTTCTAACTCTCTGAGGTGGATATTACTGCCAAGAAAAGCTAAGCTCAGTGGGGTCGAGGTCATATGACTGCATGATAAATGCTGTAGCAGAATTTAAAGTTGGGTTTGTTATTCTGTTGTTTTTCCACAGTACCACATTGCTCCTGGGCTGTCACAGAGAAGGTGATGTGTGTGTTAATCATTTAAGGATAAACTATTCTCAGTAGTTAATATGTAAAAAATAAAGTCTAATATCACCAATAGAATGTAAAAAGGTACAGAGATATGAGTATATGTATTAGAATTTTAAGTAGACATAAGAAATGTAAGGGCCTGCGCGGCCAGGCCGGGCCTGCGCACCCGGGGCTCTGTTCTGCATTCCGCAGCCGGGCCGCCTGGCCCCGCTGCCTCTCCGGCGCTGGGTGTATCCTGCGCTCAGCGCCATGCGGACCAGCAGCGCGGACCAGCTGAGGTCGCTGTCCTTCCTTTCTCTGGCCAGGCGGGCGAATGGGAGGTGGCGCTGGGTCCCGCACACATACACGTGCTCGGGGCTGGCGTGTGGCCGCTGTGCCTACATGTGGCCACCGGGCCTGCGCCTGCACATGGCCGC
>NW_006207284.1:3466616-3477978 GCF_000334495.1 Tupaia belangeri chinensis
GGCAAACTGAAGCTGAAAACAAGGATTAAGAACTTGCAACTATAAGCAACAGAAAGAAACTTTAGCTGTCTTAAACCAATTGAGAAATATATTGTATAGGAGGATTTTCTCTACCTATGGACAGTGAGAAGATGATGGTTACCAGCCCTGCATTACCTCAGGGAAAAACAAGAACTACTCTACCATTCTTAAGGAAGCCAGATACCCAAGGATAACTCACGCTACAGATCCCCACAACACCATTCCCGTTAATCATAAGATGGCTGCTGTGCCGCATCAACTGATAATCATCTCTGCTTACCAGAACCGCTTTCCTGAAACTGTATTCCATGGAGACTCACCTACAATTGCGGAACTGCACGAGACCCACCCTTAATCCAACCCTGAATAGAATCTATGTTCCCTATTGTTAAAAACTTTATGAGCTGATCATTGAAACTCGTGGCCCCTCTCCCTTTACTTGCATGTATCACATTTTCAGTAACTCTTCTGGAAGACAACTATATATAGCAGAGACAGTGTAATGGGAGAGTGGGAAAGTGCAGAGGGTCAAACATAGGATAAAAAACATATATATATGTATACATATGTATGAAAGTAGAAATGGAATATTATTGATAATAACATGCTTGATTAAGCCACTATGCAGTTTATCCTAGATGGGAAACCACATTTAGTACATTGTGATGATGCTCAGGGAATGAATGTTAGGTAATATTAAAAAAAAAAGTTGCAAGAGGAAAAAAAAACGGTGAAAATAAAAAAAAAAAAAAAAGAAAGAAATGTAAGAGGAAGAGGAAGTTTAGGGATAAGATCTGTTATATTTCACATATATTCAGTTTGGGACATTTATAGGTTACCCACCTTGTCAGTTCAGTGTGTAGTTGTAAAAAATGAATTTGTATTATAAGTTCACAAAAGAAATAGGAAACAAGAAACTTTCTTGCATAAAAATAAACTTGTACTAAAATTGCATTTTTCCCATGAGCTTTTTAAACTCTCCTAATATAAATTCAAAAAAATGAAAGAATGAGCAAGAAATTATTGAGAACAGGAATATTGAGCAGAGTTGCCAGAGAGTTGAGAAACAGCAAGAGAGAGTAGGTGGCAAAAATTAGAGAAGAGTTTCAGACAGGTCAAGGTCAATAGGGTTTGTAAGGCAATAATTTGGGGTCAGAGCTAAAAATGGCAGTTGAATCAGGCAGTTAGGAAGTCACTGGAGAAATTCAGATGTAGAATGCAAGTTTCAAGAGGTTGAAAATTGAACAGGGGTGAAGAGGAAAGGGCCTATTCTTTTAAGGCAAAAATGTCTACAATCTTTTGTCTATAGTGATGTTTCCTCCCATTTCCAAGGCTCAGTTCAAATATAATCTCATCTATGAAATTTTTCCCTTATCCTTTTTTCACTCTGTGTTTCCAGGTCATTCTTACTTATGCTATATTCTTTTCTACGATCTAGTTTGCATTTGTTAGATGGCGATAGTTTCCAGGACTGTAGCGTATGCTCCATGGAGTATAAGGTTCTTATCTTGGTGCTACCCATAGCACTAGCCTTGTATGTAATGGATGTCACATAGTGCCCTTGCCCTGTAAGCAATAGACACTCATGAGATAGTTGCTGAATTGAACTACTTAGAGATCAGCATCATGGAAAGCAACATGAATTCTTGTAATAATTCTGGTGACATTTACTTTCATTTTTAGGGAGGGATTATATGCTGAGTGAAAGAAATTTAGATCTATTTTCTGGCTGGATTTTCTTCCAGGTAAATGGGTTCTGAAATTAGATAGCTCAAAGGACCAGCAGTTAGCGTAATGGTTATGTCACTGAACTCCCATGTAGTTGACCGCAGTTCACGTCCTGGACCCGGTGTCTTAAACTCATGTCGGGTGCGTGTGTGTGTGGGCCCAAGATCCCAAGAAGAGACTGGAGAAGGGATTGCAGCATAGCCATCCCCCGAGGGGGGTGATTTCTCGTTTTCTGTCTCTCTGTCTCTCTCTGTCTTTCTGGTGAGCGCATGCTTCTGTAGCAAAAAATAAATAAATAAATAAATAATTAGAAAAAATAAAAAAATAAAAAACCCTCCAACAGCAACAACAAAAATTAGATAGCTCAAAATTAGCAATTATCTTAGAACTTTAAAGAGTTTGTCTACAGGAAATCACACCATTAGTATACAATTTTGTTCAAGTGACATTTTTCATAACTTGTCAAAGTTTATCTTATTAAATTTTAAAATTTTGATTTATCTGGAAATTTTGACTTTGTTTAGAAATGAGTCTTCAGGGTTCTGACCAACATCAGTGATCAGTTTTGGAGTAAGAAAGTTTTGAGAAGAAAGGATGCTAACCAAAAACAGGGGGACCACCACCATACAGTGTTCTAGAAATAACACTGGACTTAGAGGAATGATGTCTGATTTCTGGCCCCAACTCCACTCCTAATCAGTAGTGATAACCTTACTCAACTACTTCTCTGTTTTATTCTCAACGTTTATAAAAACAAGGCAGTTAAACAAGATATCTCTAAGATTTCCTTTCCTTCTTTAATACTTTGTGAATCGAAGGAAAGCAATTCTGCAGTCATATTCTACTAAATGTTGCTACCCTCATGCTCTCTACTTTCCAACATCCTTTGGCAATGAACATGAAATTACTGAAGGAAGAAACCACAAAATTGCCTCCTTCTCTCCTTTCCCTCCACCTTAATCCTGCCTTGCCAACATTATAAAGAACGAAAATACAATTTGATGACTTCACTTTGATTATTGAACTGTAAGCTCCTCTAGGAAAGGGACCATGTCTAATCTCCTCTGTGTACCACCTCAGAACTGTGGTTCCGGATCGTATGCATGCAGCTTGCTTAACCGACCGTTAGAAAGCTTGACTGTGTTGAATCTGTGTGGTGACCTGCTGAAGGTGAATTGCTCAGCTTGGCAGGTAATTTATGACTCCTATTTATTGCTATTGATTTTAATTATGTACTTTATTTCTATAAATATTCTACATAGACCCAGAAACTTTCTTTCTTTCTTTCTTTTTTTTTTTTTTTTGAGAGGTTTTCACTATAGGGCACGTGTGCTTGCCAGACAGACAGAGAGAAACATAGAGACAGAAAGCAAGAAATCACCCCCCAGGGGGGATGGTCACGCCACAATCCCTTCTCCTCCATTCTCCTCTCAGGATCTTGGGCATGCGCGCACACGTGCTCAGCGTGAGTTTTAAGCCACTGGATCCAGGACGCAAACCGCGGTCGGTTACGTGGGAGTCCAGTGACATAGCCATTATGCTAACTGCTGGTTCCCTAGACCAGGAAACTTTCAATAGTACACAGATTTTGTATATATGTATGTGTATGTATTATATGCATTATATATGTATATATTATATATGTATATATACATCATATATATGTGTGTGTGTATATATATAATCTGTGTACTTCAAAAAGTATACATATATATTTGATTGAAAATGAAAATCTACAGAAAGAAAGAAAGAAAATTCCAGCGCTAGTCTCCTTGTTACATTTTATGTAATAAATCAGATGATAACTTCCTGTGCTTCTGGATTCCTGAGTTCTGAACCTTTCTCAATTGAGTACTGGAGGTAAGATAGGAGTGGGTGAGTGATAAGAACCTTCTTTTCCAGTGTCAAAGGACTGGTAGTTGTTTTAAGGTAAAGATTGATGAAAGTGGCCATGTTTAAAATGAGTCATATATAGCTCAGACATCTGTGTCTAAAGCCCTCCAAATACATATCTCTTTTAAAATCTTTTGATATAGGGTTTTCAAGGCCTTTTTTTGTGTGGGAAGGTTTTGAAGGGATACACTACAATTGCATACACATTGTCAATAGTGCCTAATCTCTCTCTCTTTAGGTGGAGGGAAAACTTAAGCCTTTGTAAAACAATCTTAGCATAAAACTCTTCTAGGTATCTGTAGTCACTTTCTCTCTCTCTCTCTCTCTCTCTCTCGTGTGTGCCCAAGATTTTATTACCAGAGGAAACATGTACCTACCGGAGAGAGAGTAAGCACCCCTCAACAGGGCAAGGTCACACCACGATCCTTTTCCCTCAATTTCTCCTTCCCATCAGGATTTTGGACATTCACACACATATGCCCAGCATGTTTTCCAGCTGACAGACCTGGAATTCAAACATGGTACATGTAGGATCCAGTTCCCAATACACAGCACTTAACTACAGGCTGGCCCTTTCCAGATCTTTTTGATTATTTTTATCTTCCCCTAATTAAACACAATTTGAAATCTTTCTAAAATATTCAACCTAACTTTCATAGGATCAACTCCCCCCACACACACTTATTTCATCAGTTTATATATTTAGCTATGTAATTTCAATTGCTATATAATTTATATTATAAACAATTTTCTATTGAGAAGCACAAGGCTTCTCATAGTGGTCTTGTAGTTATGTGCCTGAACTGACCACAGGCATTAACTTTGCATTGTGGAGAGGAAATGGAGGCTGTAGCTTCATCGGGTGACTTTGCTATGGGAGCATCAACTATATCTTTGAAGTATTTTTTCAGTCAAAAGTCTAGTATTCTTCTTTTTTAATTTTCCCAGTTTTATTGAAGTATAATTAATAAATAAAACTTTTATGTGTTTTGGGCTGGCCCTGTAACCTAATCGTTAAGGGAGCCAAATCCCACATGGCCAACTGTAGTTTGAATCCCAGGTCTGCAGCTTGAAAAATACACTGTATACATGCGCATGTATGCCTAAATCCTGGTAAGATGGACGAATGGAGGAGAAGGAATTGCAGTGTGACCATGTCCTATTGGAGCATGCTTTCCCTCCTCTCTGTTTCTCTCTCGCTCTGGCAAGTGCATACACCCTCTGGCAATTGAAAATAAACAAGTAAGTAAATATTAATAAGTTGTATGTATCCAAGGTGTACAATATGATGTTTTATTATATGTATACATTGTAAAATATTCACTACAATCAAACAAATAAACATCACCTTTTGTTGTTGTGTGTTTGTCCATCTGTGTGAGACTAAGAAGTAGTCTTAGCAAATTTCAACTATACACCATGGTGTTGTTAAGTGTAGTCGCTACACTGTATTAGTCTTCAGAACTATGTATCATTATACTCTGTAATGAATTTGACTCTTTTAGATTCCAAATATAGGAAAGATCATGCAATATTTGTCTTTTCATGTGTGGGTTTTTTTTACTTAGAATAACATCCCCCAGTATTTGCACATATTCATATACTTATTTTCTTTATCCATTCTTATGTTGATGAAGTCTCAGATCATTTCCATATCTTGGCTATTACGAATAATAATAAAATAAACATAGAAAAAGAAACAACCTATGGACTGGGAAAAATATCTGTAACCATGTTTCTGATAAACTGTTAGTATACAAAATATGTAAGGTACTAAAAAATTTAATAGCAAGAAAACAGTCCTGATTTAAAAATCCGCAAAGACCTGAATAGACATTTTTTCAAAGAAGACATTCAAAAGGCCAACAGGTATATGAATGGATGCTAAACATCACTATTAATGAAGGAAATTTCAGGTTAAAACAATAATAACCTATCATCTCACATATGTTAGAAATGTTATAATTGGAAGACAAAAGATAACAAGTATTGGTGAAGATGTAGAGAAAAGGGAACACTTATTCACTATTGCTGGGACTGTAAGTTGGTATAATCATAGGAAAAGTATAGGCATTTAAAAAAATTAACAGTAGAACTGGCATATGATCCAGTAAACACAGTTTTGGATGTATATCCCAAACAAACGAAGCTAGAGATGCTCTTGATCTTGCTGAAGGGATTGTGCAAAATGTCCACAACTGATTTTTACCTGAGGTTTATCCTGTTGATTGAACAGATAGGTATGTTGATTTTCTTGTCTTCATTTGTGTAGTCTGATCATGGTCAGATACAACGTCTTAGCACTTATAATTCATTGAGGTTTCTGACATAGTCTTGAAAAAAATCTTTTGTCTTTGTCACCAGTGGTAGTAAATATTTTAGAGCACTTACAATATGGGAGGTATTATACAAGATGCTGAGAATGTACAACACAAATTACAGTCCTTTATTCTTAAGACTCATGGAAAGAAAGAATGTTGGTGAGTATGTATGTTCACAAATATGGAAAATAATAGTGTAGAGTGATAGATGTAAATTGCAAAATGAGTTGTGTAGAGAGTAAGGGCACAGGAATTTAGATGGATTTAATGTTACAATCCTAATCACAAAGAGTTTTACACAAAGAGTTTACACCATTTATTTTATCTTAAATATATATCTTATATCTTGTGACATATTTGAGCATAGATAAAATATTGGACTTGAACAGGGACATTCCAACAGGAGAAATGACATGGAAGTGAACAAACCACTTGGTGGGAGCAGATACATATTAGATCTGGCTGCATATGCTGAAGATGAACCCAATTCAAATGTCAGAAGTCAGTGTTCTGAGCATCTGCATCCAGGCAAAGGTAGTCAGACAATGGTCTAACAAATACCCAGTCGAATATCCTCTCAAAGGATAGGGAACCAGCAGTTAGCGTAATGGCTATGTCGCTGGGCTCCCACGTAGTCGATCGTGGTTCGCGTCCTGGACCTGGTGGCTTAAAACTCACGATGGGCGCGTGTGCGTGCGTGCCCAAGATCCCGAGAGGAGAATGGAGGAGAAGGGATTGCGGTGTGACCATCCCCCCTGGGGGTGAGTTCTCGCTTTCTATCTCTATGTCTCTCTCTGTCTGGCGAGCGCATGCGCCCTATAGCAAAAATCTCTCCAAAAAAAAAAAAAAAAAAGGAAAATGTAAGATCTTGGAGCAGGAAGGCAAGATTAGCAGAGGAGACATGGCTCAAACTATAGAGTAAAGATTTGTGAAGGCTGTGACTTACATGTAACTAAGCCCCAGGTTGATCAAATTGAGGACTCTTGGCATTAGACGCTTATGAAAAAGGGGAGGCTTTACTGTGCTTTGGAACTAGAAAGTGGCATAAACTTCCAATTTTTCTTTACTTACACCCTTATTTCTAGGAAAGAAAAACTTTTACAATCTAAACATTCCCTGGGGATACATGTAACCAATGAGCTTGTGGCTCCTTTTGGCTCACAATTTGATGTCTCAGTCCTTGAAAAGTTTCCTATTTAGGGAATAGTTAGAGGAGCTCTGTGTAGCCTCAGAGTTGCAAAGGTTCTCTACCAATTGCATGATTCCTGTGACACAGAACACTCGCATAATAGGGCAAAGCAGGTTTATTACTTATAGACAGGCAGACAGATAAACATAAGCCTAGGACCTGTGGTGCTCTCATCACCTAAGGTTCAAGAAAACTTCTTAGAGTAAATGGAGTTTAGCCTGTGTATGTGCCATATTACACTCAGCTGAGGAAACCTGAAAGTACTGGGTTTATGTGCCTTGTGTGAAACTAAATTTGCTGAGCATAAGTATCACAGAATATCCTATTCTGGGAAGAATGAGGACATAGCCAAAGTTGTTCTGGGTATTTCCCTCTTACAATATTGTATTCTTGGTACAGTATTCCTAAGTATTGCAAGCAAAGGGGCAAGATTTGGGTTGACCAAAGTCATCTGGGAACCTGTCCTCCTGCAAAATTACGTCTGAAAAGTATGTGTAGAGTATGCCATCCCCAATGGGCTTGCTCTATGCTGAGGTGATTCATGACACTTGATCTTCAAAATATGGCTGGTTCTCCCCTTCTGAGGAGAAAAATGAACTTTTTCATGAGCTTATTTTCTCCTAAGGCAGAAGAATGATCATCTAATTATTATGTTAGCTAGTTGATCTTAAAAAAAAAATTAACTAATTCTAGAAATCAAAACCTATTTCTATCTAGGTCTCATTTTACTAATTTACATTTTTTCTAATGCCTTGTATGTTTTAAACCAAATCTAAAACTTAATATTTAACCTAATGAGAATATAGTTACTTTTATGGTTAAATAATTATTGCAATATTCAGTGGAAAATACTTTCACACAGAGTAACACCTGATTTCCTTTTCTTCAATGTGATCACAAAAAAAGAGTATTAGGAAACTCCCTGATTTTAGGAGGAATTCCAATCAGGCCTGAAATTAGGGTTTGCTGAGGGATATTACACCTGGAAAATTGCATTTATATATTTTTTCCTAATAGTCTGCACAAGTGACTCCATTTGTACTTGTTATAGAGCAATGAAAGCTTGCAGCTAAAGCCTATACATGGTTTGAAGGACATGCGGATGGTGAAAGAGGGCACTTGGTACTTGCTGCATCCCTTTTCTTTGTGGTTTTATCATCAGTGGATGCATGTTCCTGTGATTTCCATGCTTGGATCTGTTGTGTTGCTTCCTTCCTGGTGCCATTTCTATTAATTTCTCTCTTTGCCATTAAACTCTTTAACTGTTCCTTACCTCTATTTTCCATGAGACTATAGGTCCATGACTTTTCATGTATACATCCACAGTGTCTAGAACAGAAGCTGCACATAGCACGTAATCAATAAGTATCTGTTGAGTGCATATGTTCTATAATTATGTTTATTGCATGTTTCCATTAGCCCCACACTAAATAATAGTTAGGATATCAGTCACAGGTGAGGAAAGAGTTGGGTAAGGTCACTGATAGTGGCAAAGCAAGTCCCCAGTGCTGCAGGATCTGAGATGCTGTACAAATTATTGAAGGTAGTTCAATAGGGATGCTCTTTCCAGAACTAAGACTAAAGGTTTCATTCTGAATTTCACCATACTAGGACTTCAAATGTGGTCATGGACCCTGTCTCTATATTAGCATCATTGACCCAGACCTAAGAAGGAGTAAGTGTTGCAAAGACAGAGTTACAAAACATGGTAGAGCTTTCTCTCCTGAATTCTTTTGGCCAATGTAACACCTATGAATTAAATGGAATCAGACATCCTCTGTCTCCTTGTGAGACTGTGACAATTTAGTTGTTAAATAGCTGAAATGTGGACAAATAATTGTTATTTAAATCTATTTATAGAGAACTTTCTCTTAGAACTATTCAAATTTATTTACTCATTCAGTTTTTAAATTTGACCAGAGAGAAACATATATATATATATGTAGAGAGAGAGAGAGAGAGAGAGAGAGAGAGAAAGGGAAAGTGAGAAAGCAAGCCAGCAGGTCTGGCACTTGAACCATGGTCAGCCATGTGGGACTGTCCAGCACCTTAACCACCATGCCATCTGCTGGTCCCCTATGGAGAACATTTTTTAAAATTACCTTGCTATCCCTTCCGCTTGCCTCTGAAAACAGAGTACTTGATAGCAAAGAGAGGAAAATTTTTTTTCTGCGTGAGTCTCCAGAATACTTGCAGAAGAGAACAGGCTACTTCCAAAGGACTAATTTCAAGTACATAAACAGTTGGATCAGCTCATGACAGGGGCACTGTCCTCATATTTATCTGGTCAACAGAGTTTTTCTGAGCCATTGGAATGCAGCACCAGCCCCCTACCCGATTCATTCCCCACAGGTAAGGTGTCTTGGGGTCAAAGTACTACATCTTCTGACTGCTGAGAGCCCAACCCCATCCATATGTTCTGGATTTATTAAATCCTGTTACTAGGAAATTATGTAATGCAAGGACTTTAAGGCCGCATGTAGGGAGCCCTGTCTATATTTCTAACCCCCCTCTGTGTATGCATGCACCCCTCTGCCCAGAACTGTGTTTCTATGAATTTCCAAATCACCTACAAAGTGCCTATTTCTTTTTCCCAACTGGTCCCTTGTGTTATTTATGATAGACCCAGGAGAAAATGTTTATTCAAATCAGAAAGAGGAGAGTCTGTATGAGAAGAGGGGTTTGGCAATGCTATTTGGAGCTGAAATTTATTACATTAAAAAAAAATGAAAGCATGTGCCGAGCCAAGGCTTCAGCCAAAGGTGACTATTGGGTGTTATGACAGCCAAGAGAAAAAATTTCCGCTAAGCTGATGACAGCCCTAGGGCATTGTGGAGAGTGTGCTCCAATAGCTTCAGGAATTGATTATTTTTTGTATGAAAAAATTGTTTAAGAGCAAACAATTTGAAAATTGTTATTATCACCCACTTTATTTTTTTTACCAGGACTAAATAATTCAATAAATTATCTTTGAAGAAACATGGCAAAGAAATAGACATTTAGAGGAAATGAAAGCTTTCTGCTTGATCTTGTCCAATCAATAAAAACTCCAGGGGTCCCTGTTCAATGAAGAAATTCAAAAGACCCCTGGCATCCCCACAAGTAGGACTCTGCTTTTTGAAATCTAAACACAAAATCTGTAGCAACTGATGGATTTGTTTGCTTTGAATATGGGCATTCAGTGTGAACTCTGTATTTAAAAGGACCTGAGAACACGTACCTAGAACATAAGTGGATAAATCCTGTGTTTCCAGAAATATTAATGATACCAGTTGCAATTCAGAAATTACTAGAATTAATATGCTACCTTCAAATCCTGGATGGCTGATTCATTCCCATAGAATTGCTATTTCAATCTGAAGAGCTGCATAATTCCCTGCTAGTCTAAAGCTATGCAGGTCCATGATGAATGGAGAGGTTCCTAAGTTCCTTTGTCAACCCACATCCAGGTCTAAGTGAATTAAAGACATATTCTGTTTGGAGGATACATGTCCTGATGTTCAAGAACTATAGCCTCTATTCACCTAATGCCTCAGCCCTAAAATTTGGTTCCCTTCCAAGCTCCCATACTCCGCTATGTGGCCTTGTCACTAACCTAGTTTCCAAAGCCAGGAACTTCTGAGCATATGTTGGCTCCTCTCTTTCTCTTAGCCTCACACCGAGTCACTTATAAATCCTATTGTTGCTCCCTAAATATTGCTTAAATCTGTTTTATTTTATTTATTTCCATCAGCCTAGTGCAAACTATTCTTCTTTCTCTCTTGGATTACTTCAAGAGCTTCTCAGTAGCCTTGCTACCAAAATTGCCCTACATCCACCTTGCACTCTATCCTTTCCTGCTTTTGGTCCTTGACAGATATTCTCCCTGCTGGGAAAATTTTCTTATCCCTTCTTTCCCTCTTCACTTAGCCAACTCTTGGTCCATTTAAAATCCACCTTATACCGGGAACCAGCAGTTAGCGTAATGGCTATGTCGCTGGACTCCCACGTAGTGGACCGTGGTTCGTGTCCTGGACCCGGTGGCTTAAAACTCATGCCGGGCGCGTGTGCGTGCGTGCCCAAGATCCTGAGAGGAGAATGGAGGAGAAGGGATTGCGGCGTGACCATCCCCCCTGGGGGGTGATTTCTCGCTTTCTGTCTCTATGTCTCTCTCTGTCTGTCTGGCGAGCGCACGCGCCCTACAGTGAAAATCTCTCCAAAAAAAAAAAAA
>NW_006207284.1:3478101-3484154 GCF_000334495.1 Tupaia belangeri chinensis
ACCATCCCCCCTGGGGGGTGGTTTCTCGCTTTCTGTCTCTATGTCTCTCTCTGTCTGTCTGGCGAGCGCATGCGCCCTACAGTGAAAATCTCCCCCCCCCAAAAAAAATCCACCTTATACTTAATGTTCTTAATAGATTCTTTTCTGATGACTCTGTCTGTATTGAAGTAGCTAGTTTTATGCTCTAACAAAATACTGCAC
Source organism: Tupaia belangeri chinensis (assembly GCF_000334495.1). Classification (NCBI taxonomy): domain Eukaryota; kingdom Metazoa; phylum Chordata; class Mammalia; order Scandentia; family Tupaiidae; genus Tupaia; species Tupaia belangeri. Next base: position 3,478,303 of record NW_006207284.1, read on the forward strand.
TTTGTAATAGCACAAATCTCACTTCTAACTGGTGGTTCTCTGCCTCTTAGATTTTAGACTCTGTGAGGGCAGGAATGGGGTATTTCTTGTTCGCAGAATGTGAAACATCAGCTACTCAGTAAACGTGTGTTGTATGCAAGAAGAACCATAGAAATAATTGACCATCCTTCTATAAATGCTAAGTTTCATGTAGGAGACAATCGAGTCAACAAAGCCAAGTGGAAGGGTCATTATCTAGTCCTGGGAATATGAAGGTAGCTCTGATCAATGCTAATTAGAGTCCCAAAGTCAATTCCCAAGTGCAACTGGTCTCCAGATTTTTCTTTTTAAAAAAACCAGAGTGTGGGACCAGCAGTTAGCGTAATGGCTATATTGCTGGACTCCCTTGTAGTCGACTGCGGTTCACGTCCCGGACCCGGTGGCTTCGACTCACACCGGGCACATGTGCGTGCCTGCCCAAGATCCTGAGAGGAGAATGGAGGAGAAGGGATTGCAGCGTGGCCATCCCCCCTGGGGGGTGATTTCTCGCTTTCTGTCTCTCTGTCTCTCTCTGTCTGTCTGGCAAGTGCACCTGCCCTATAGCAAAAACATCTCAAAAAACAAAAACAAAAACAAAAAAACAAACAAAAAAACATACCAGAGTGTCACATCTGTATCCTGGGTGAGTAAATTGATTTATTCATCCTGTGCCAATTCTTTTGTGGTTGTATCTGTTTAGATGGAAATGGAAATGCACTATCTTTCATGTTTCTATGTTTTAAAAGTTTCTATTAGTTTTTAAAGTGTATTAATTTTCAGAGTCTGTGTCTTTTCCCTAGATTCCGTATGCTTTTCTTAAACAAATACATACAAGCATACCACGATGTTTGTGGAATGGGTTAGACACATGTACCACGAACTATTTTAGTACTTCATCTCCCAAAAGTACTTCTCAGTAACATGTTGAAATTTACAACCATCCCAAGTCAGAGTTGCTTTTGGAAATATTGCTGAGTAGAAAATCTGAGTAAAAGATGAAAAAGTTGGGTGACCTGCCACTTGTCCTAGCTATAGAATCACTCTTGGTGACTTGCTGTGGGCTGCCTCCCAGCTCCTCTGTTTATGAAACTCTGCTACCATAAAAATGACTCAGTGACAAATGGTGCTACACTTGTGGGGTTTGCTACAAGACAGACACCATTTCATTACACAAAATATCACATGTTTTGGCATCCCCAGATTAATACCAGCTCAGCTTTCTGTACGATACTTGGTATTTTCAAGTGATTATTATTGTTTTGGTTTAGTAGAAACTTTGGCATATTCTTGCCTAAGGTAGCAGCACCTCTTTGGTTTTTTTAGTGAATGACACAATGCAGCTACAGCTTTTTGAAAGACAGATGGAGATTTCAAATGGTTGTGTGAATATGATACTCATCATGTTCCTGGAAGACTTCAGTGTTTTCATTTATTACCAGCAGGGGTGATTGACATCACCAGCATGCCTGAATATCTCAATAATGGATTTAATCTATCATGTTGAACTGTGAATGGTTTGGGGAAGAAATTATTTTTAAAGTATTTTTAGTATTTTAATCTTTGGTTTCAGAAAATAATTTTTGTGTATTTATTTGCTTTTCCTAGAAGTTCCTTTTACTTTAAGGCTTGCTCAATCAACCTTTAACAAATTGTTACACTTCTTAAACACTTTTAACATAAATTGCATTGGCCATCAGTGTATTTTTTTTATGTTTGCGGTAAGCTCCTGGTTATTTAAATGTTGATTGTCCAGTTTCTGGAGTTTGTAAGTTCCTTACTTTTCCTCTTTCTTTTTATCTTTTCCTTTTAGATAGACCCTAGCTCTTTGTGTGTGAGAGAGATTTTTGGTATATGGCATGTGCACTCACCAGAGGACAGAGAGAGAGACCAAAAGTGAGAAATAACCCTGCAGAAGGGATGGGCATGCCACAATCCCTTCTCCTCCATTCTTTTCTTGGGATTTTTGGGCACACATGCACATGCACCTAGTATGAGTTTCAAACCGCTGGGTCCAGGACTCAAACTGCTGTCGATTTTGTGGGAGTCCAGTGATGTAACCTTTAGACCATATGCTGGTCCCATCAGAGCCTAACTCTTGCAATCGTCCTGCCTCAGTCTCTTGCAGCTGAAGCTACAGGTGCCTGCTCCTTCTACCTTTTCAAATTTTTTAGGGTAGAACAGGAGTTGGACTCTGGCCTCCTATGTAGCCTCAGCTTGCTGAGCAGTAGTACCAACCAAAGTGTACTGCCCTGGTCGGTCCTTCTCTTTCTTCTTATTGTCTCTCTCTGTCTTTTGATCATTTTGATCTTTATTAAAGGAGGAATTGGGCCATAGAATCTTATCATTCAATCAATAAATACTTAAGATGTTTATGTCCAGCGTAGTTTTTGCATTACACGAACTTGCCATTCTCCTGAGAAAGTGATGTCTGTGGAAAAGCTATGATCTATCAGGACCTGATTTGGTGGGTCAGACTGTGTGAGAGAAGTAGGAGGTGAATGAGACCAAGAGGGTTTGGAAAGCAAGGCTCAGGATAGAAGTGTTTGTGCCACAATAATTTCAGAAAATGGAGAGTGTTTGGACAGAAATTAAATAGAGGAGAGAGCATCATGGACCTTCAAAGGTCAAGTTATCACTAGAGATGTGTTAGGGGCAAACAGCAGAAATGATTGTGGAATACAGAATAGATCGGATTACAGAGGATTTCACTGGAGAGGACCTGACAGTGTGGGGATGTGTAAGAGGATTTTTGGCTTTGAGTGGTAAGAGGTGGGAAAGCATTGATGATAGTGACCCACTCCCTGAAACTCAAAAGAATTAGCATGATTTCTGGAAATGAGCTTTGGCTAAAGCCTTGACAGGAAGAAAACTGAATCAAAGTTTAAAATTAAGTTTGGGGAGATTTATCAGTTAACTTTAAAATTTTTTAATCCTTCTACTTTTCAGGGATGATGAAGAATTAGCTTCATGTCATTTTCCTCCCTCTTTATCTTGGCCTTTTGTATGTTCGTTGATAGGAGATTTGCATTTGAAAAGTTTTATTATATATTCCAGTAGGAAAATTGTACATTGTTGATAAATGTATCTTTCATAATCCTTGCTGTTATTTGAACACTGCTAATTTTATTAACACTTTCTCAAAGGAAACATAAAAGTGAAATAAATGCCAGTACAACCCCTTCATTATCTTGTCTGCCCTTGTCTCACTTGCTTTGCTGAAATTCTAATGGATAAAAAGGGGGCTGCCCAGTAATTTTCTTTTCCTGTGACATTCAGCACTCCTCCAGTACATTGCTGTAATGAAAATTGGCAGCTCTTGAGAAAAACAGTAACCATTGAGAGGAAACCACCTGCTACATGGACCATGAACAAAAGAAGAACCTCTCTGGCCCAAATATGATGCCATTTCTCAAATGTATTAGAAGCAACCTCGTTAGATGCCCAAAGGTCAGTCAGTCTCAGAGCAGGAGATGGGCAAGACCATTCTATCCCAGATGCCTTGTCATCCATCATTTTACTCACAATGATAAGAAGTTTGAAGTTTAAGGGCAATAATAGCCCAAGGTCATTATCATTTCTTTTTAGATTTTTCAGCAAGAAGTTAGGGCACAAGATGTCTTAACAACATCAAATATTATTAGGTCCCTATATAGTTTTTTTTTCCCTTTTCACTGAATGTTCTACTTAGTAGGCATTAACAACATCAAGCTGATTTGCCTTGAAGGATGAATAAGGTATGACTTTATTGTCGCAAGCATAGTGTTTTAAATATACCAGTTTGATGTTGAAGTTTGAAGGAACTATCTTTGGTGTCTGTATTAATTGTGGTGATAAGACCTTCGATCACAGTCTGCTAGCAACTCTCTTTTGGGAATTTCTCTGAGACAGTTTGTGAGTCATACAAAATAATTACACTATTTTGTCTTAAATCTCAGATGATATCACTTAGCAGTGTCACCCACAGTGTTTACTAGTTTTACTCTGTGTGACTTCTGACTGTCCCTTAAGTAAGCCCCACTCTGAAAGTATGGGGATAAGTTGTCACTGAGTATAATGAAGTGTCCTCAAGGCTGGAGTAGAAACATCAGCAGTGGGTCCCCAAGTGATTTTCATCAATAGAAACATCACTGGAACAGGTGAAAATTTTAAACAAGAAACTATGCAACTAAATGTATGCATCCTTTGGCATTTGCCACAAATAAGTGTGTGGTGATCAATAGTATTAAATTTAGCATGGAGCTGGTGCTGCTACCTTGAAGAAGTCACTAGCCATGAGAGTCTCAGGGTTTTCAGAGTAAAATAGGGATTGAATATCCCCATCAAAGGTTTTTGTTAGGATGAAGTTCACTGGTATTAAGCTGAATTAAATATATGCATGTATATATGTAGGTATATACCTATTTATCTATCCAATCATCCATTCATCTCTCTCTTACATATCAAGAACCTGTAAATGGTATTTTTTGTTATCAGTGCAAAAGAAAATTGTTGTAGTGAACTTTCCGTTCTCTGTGGTTTGAATTTCCTAGATGTCTCTATTGGCTGCTCTTCTTTTCTCTTTTTTCTCCTTCTATCTTCTCCTTACACAAGACTTCTTTCTCATCCTTATCACCATTTCTCTTTCTTTGGTCTGCCACTTACAAGTCCTTTTTCTTTTGTAAATACAGAGGAGGTTTGCTTCTTCAACATGGAGAGTAAGTAAGGAGGACAGGCCTGTGGAAGATACTTGGACTTCCCCTTTCATGGCAAGATGGACATTTACTCAGTCTGCTCGGGAGCAGGGCCAAGTTCTGAGGCCTTGCCAGCTACCCTTTCCACCCTCTGTAGAGGGAGATCAGGACTGCTTTCTGAAGGAATGTGGAACCTCCTTCTGCTCCCCTCACCAAACCCTCTCTCTTACAGAACTTTTCTTTCCTATCAAGTGTGAGATTAACTATACTAATCATGCTGAAATTAGTTTCCTCTCCTGTTTTTTTGAGTTAATTTAAATTTCAGGACTGTTATTTCCAGGCAGGGTACCTGAGCACCCTAGAGAGAGAAAAAATAAATAAGATTTCTCTGAGGAAGGAGCAGGCAGGTTGCAAGTATATCTCTTATTTTAATATAATGTTAAAACAAATCTAACTAAACCAAACAGAACTAAATACTGTTATTCTCTTAAATAAGACTGCAGAAAATAATGTAGACAAACCAAGCCTTGGTTTATGAAAATACTCTGAAGATGGACCTTATCTTTGGAGTGATAAGAGATTATTAACAGGAGTGTACGGCAGCTAATTTTTATATTTTTGAGGGGTGACTTCATTGAAAAATTACATTCATCAAATGGATAATAAAATTTTTAAAAGTACCAAAACCATTGAGGAACACTATTTGTTTTTTTTCTGTTTAAAATTTATTTATTTATTTATTTAAATTTAAATTAATTTATTTACATTCATTCACTATGTATTATTACAGCATACAAAATGAGATTTCTCATTCAGAATACACTGTATATTGGCTCAATCAAGCACATCAACATCCGTGTTATCATCAACAAATATTTTCCATTTCTTGTTTCCTGTATATATATATATATATTTCTCCTATTTCTCAGCCTCTGCCATTTCCCATTCTCCTCACACCCTGTCTCTATTATCTGCAGTTGCTTTCCATTCCTTTATTCTTTCCCACATTGTATTGATTCACAAAATATCTTAATTAATCTAAATACTTTCAATAGTAAGTTCAGCTGATATATACATATCTGTGAACAAAAGGTGACTTTAGGCATGAAACTCTGTGGGTAGAATGAATATACTATAAAATAGCACATAGCTGAGGCTATATAT
>NW_006207284.1:3485011-3504181 GCF_000334495.1 Tupaia belangeri chinensis
TCTCTTGCCAATCTTAGTATCTTGTCTTTGTAGTTTTGGTCAGTCTGGCTATAATGTGTCTTGGAGAAGATCTTCTTGGGTTGATTCTATTCAGGATCATCTGTATTTCTTGGGACTGGATCCATGAGTGCCTCTCTAAGTTTGGAAAGTTTTCTTACAGGATTTCAATGGAATAGATTATCAATGCCCTTATGGGTCTCCTTGCCTTCTGGGATGCCAATTATCTGGATGTTTGGACATTTGATGGTATCTAGTATTTCTAGTATATTATTCTCAAATTTTGGGGTCATTTTCTCAGTCTTCATGGTGGATTTTTCTAGGCCAGCAATTTTCTCTTCTATGTCTGAGATTCTATTTTCTGTATGATCTAGTCTGCTTTTTAATACTTTCAAAAGAGATTTTGATTTCCTGTATTATAGTCTCCATCTCTAACAGTTCCATTTGATTCTTTTGTAAAGTGTGTAATTCCTCTTTTAGACTTTTCAAGAATTTTCTCACCTCCCAGAACTCATCAGCTCCTTTTTCTTTTCTCTTCTGCAGTTCATTGTCTCTCTTCTCTTCGATCTCTGTTAGCTTCACCATTATGAATGTTCTAAATTCTTTATCAGACTTTTCCATGATTTCCATTGAACTGTCTGTGGATGAAGAGGAGTTATTCTTTTCCCTTGGAGGAGAGGTATTTTCTTGCTTCCCCATATTTCTTGTGGTCCTATGGTTATTTCTAGTCATCTGATGAAAAATGTGTTTCTTCCCAAACTTGAAATTCAATCTGAGCATCTAGGAGCGTGCAGAAAAGGAAACAGAGAGAGAGAGAGAGAGAAACAACAGCAATGAAAACAACCAAGAAACAGAGAAAAAGAGAATAAAAAAACTGTAAAATAACTAAAAAATATTATTTTTTTTAAAAAAAGCAAAAATTAGAAAACCGCATGGTGCGTTTGTGTGTCACGCAAAATCACTTGTTTTCAGTAGCCATGAAGGTGTCTTCTGAGTCCTGCTCCCTTGCCTCTCCACATGAGTTTGTGGGCTGGAGGCTGAATTATCAGTGGAAAATCTTCATTTTTCCTATTCCCCTGAAATCACTCGTTCTTAGTAGCCATGAAGGTGTCTTCTCAGGAAACACTATTTGTTTTTGAAGTTAACAAAACTTTCATCACAACCCAATCAAGACAGCCTGACCGTGAGGTTCCTAGGAGATCTGATTCTGGGTTTAGTGAGAAGCTGGGCTAAGAGAAGCCAGTTGAGACTTGGATATCCATTGCATTTGTTGGAGAATTTTAATTCGAGGTTACCCTGCCAATTATAGAAAAGTCACATGAGGTCTCAATCACCATAAGCACCACTTTGTTGTGGCGCGCCCCCGCCCATCGAGTGGCCCAAAATGGCGCTGAGAGGAAGTGCCTTGAGAGCACATGAGGCAAACAACTTTGAGGAAGTACATTACCCGGAAGGCGTGATCACAACCACCCACCAATCCCTCCGCGCCCCTCCGTGCGTGGACAGTGCATGCGACCTATCAGGACTAGTTCCGCATACGTGAACAGTGCCCTGATTGGTGGGGACTCCTATTTAAGGAGACCGGGATGGGAAGAAGAGCGGAAGCAGCTGTACAATAAAGTCCTGATGAGAAGACTGTCTCCTGGTCGTTCCTGACGCGACACTTTGTACTTCAATAACTAGAATTAGCAATCCCTGTGTGAACTAGGGATCCGCTATTGAAGCTGACCTCTATTGAGCTCTTTGATTTGCCCCAAATGTACTTGAAAAAGGAAATTGCTGGCGATCCTTGTACCCGCAAAACTCTAGTTTTATCCAAGTAAATTTCCCAACACTTATACCTTGAGTATTCACCTTGGGATATTCTCTCTTACGTACTTTATGGCATATAATCAATTGGCTATTATTTATCAAAGCAGAAAAATATTTGGTATAAGCAAAAGGTCCAGATAACACCAGCTTTTGATTATAACTCTTTTGGTTGTCCTTGTAAATTTCCCTTTATTTGAGATGGCTTGATCTATGGGAGCAAACCTGGAGAAAGCATGGTGGAATGGGAAAAACACTGGGTTTCAACAAACATGGGTTTTAACCTTGGCTCTGATGTTGAATAGCTGGGCGCATCTGGATGATATATAAGGTTTTTTTTGAGCCTATTTCCTTATCTATTAATAGGATAATGAAACTTCCACAGTTGCTTTGGGAAGATTTAAGACATACTTGAAAAATCACCTAGTGTAATACCTGGTATGTAACATAGTTCAACAGGGAACTTTTATTTTTATGTACGTTGGCTAACTTCTCCAGCTTGACATTTAACTTGTAGAGTATTATGTATAATATATCCATTGTTATACACACATTATTACAGCTACCCTAAAGTATCTTCTTATGTGTCCTAGAAACCTTGCCTATTGGTGTGTGTGGTCATGGCTCTTTCCACATACCCACATGATTACATATAAATACATACATTTTACATATGAACTCACCCATTTTAGGGATAAACTGACTCTGTTCTCAGCACCCAACAAGACATGTGCTCAGAGGAATGGGAGGTGGGGCAGACAGTGCAATGCCACTTAACACATACCCATCAATGACGATTCTGTCATACCCAGGCAAGAAAAGCTGAGAAGTGCCCACAGGAGCAGTCTTTGGCTCTGTGCTGGTGCCTGCTCCCTCAGGTACAAAGGCAATCTGACTGAGCTCCAGCTTGTAAAGTCTCTGACACTGCAGAAAGCACTGCTCTTTAGACTACAAAGTAGTTGGCATGATGTGAAATCAGAAAGGCCGACCTGATGCCAGGCAGAGCTCTGATGTGAGAGCTTTGGGAATTGATATTGGCTCTCAGCCTTTCACCAAGTTCTGCTGTGTGTTTCGTACATCTCCTAAACAGTGTGTAAGATTACTAAAGGCATGGCCCACATAGTCTTTACTTGCTCAGTTTCTGGGAGCTCTTTGTATTCAGGAGAAATTTATTGACCAGGAGATGAGATAGAAGCCATGGTACTGTAAGCTGGTTAGTCATTAATTGGCCCTTGACTCTGTCAGGTGATGACTCCTTAGTTGATTAGCCATTAGGGTTTCTTTTGTTAACAAATACGTGTCCTTTCATTGGGCCTTATTGAGCATGCCCTTTTGTGGCCTGGCAGAGGAATGGAGGAAAGGGAGATGCCAACCAAATGCAATTGTTGCTGTTCATGACACAGGAGTAAGATTTGTTGGGGTGGTTGGTAAGTCTATTGTTGAGGCAATGTGAATGAATTATCTATTGCTCTTTCCATAATAAAATATATTTTGACTGTTTTTATGATTATGCAATAATATATACTCAAAAATCATTTGCACAATGCCAACAAATATAAAGAAGAAAGTAGAAGTTTCCTAAATGCCAACACTCTGAGGTCACTCACTTGAACATTTAATGATTATTTCAGGAAATAATGTTTTATGTACATCGTATCACATTGCTAAATGGTGTATCTACATTGCTGCACATCTTTCCTTTCTCACTTAATATTTTGGAAATCTCAGGACCAGCAGTTGGTGTAATGGCCATGACATTGGACTTCCATGTAGTTGACTGTGGTTCAAGTCCTGGACTTGGCGGCTTAAACTCACATAGGGTGCATGTACATGCATGCCTAAGAGCCCAAGAGGAGAATGGAGAAGAAGGGATTGCAGCATGCCCAACCCCCCAGGGGGTGATTTCTTGTTTTCTGTCTCTGTCTCTCTCTGTCTTTCTGGCAAGCGCATGTGCCCTAAAACCTCTCTCCTGCGCCACGCGCCCGGCCCTCAACCCCCCTCCCAAAAAAAAAAAAAAAAAAAAAAAAAATTTTGGAAATCTCTCCATGTTAACCAGTATGGATCTAACTCATGATTTCTCAGCCTCAGTACTATTGACTCTTTGGGTTGGTAGTTCTTTGTTGTGAAGAAGCTGTCTAGTGCATTGTAAAATATTTAGGAGCATCACTGTACTCTACCTACTACATATCAGTAGCACCCAGTCCCTACCCCCAGGTTGTGACAACCAAAAATGTCTCCAGACATTGCCAGGTTGCCCTCATTGACAGTCACTGATATAACTGATTATTTTCAATAGCTGGATAATATTCCTCAGTATGGATCTGTCATTTTTTACCTACTCATTCATTTTTTGATGGCTATTCAGTTTGTTTCCAATATATATTTTTTCCTATTGAATTGATTACTTTCGTGGGCACTTCTCTTGGTCCATAGTCATTATTTAAGAACCTTTAAGCCTTGTTGAGACAGAATTCATACTGTTCTCTCTAAATGCAACAATACTGTAGTCGGGCTTTCTTCCAAAAACAAACCATGAAATGACACTGATTCCTAGGCCTATGACACACTGAGGATTTCTGCCCCATCTATTAAAGGTGCAGTAGGTGTTTTTCAGTCTTGGATAATGGTGGCCAGGTAAGAATGTAGGTCAAGTGTTATCAAACATTCTAATTTTTAAAAGAAGATAGAAATCTATTTTTTATGTTAAAAATTTTCCAACTTTTTGAGGTTGAAAACTAAAACTTTGGGGAAAATATTGTATAGGCTAAACAGAACAGGTCTCCTGCCCAAATTTGGCCCACCGATGGCCAGTCTACAATCTCTAGTGCAGGTATTTATTATTGATTGTGATCTCTTCCATTCCAGAGCTCGGTTTCTTAAATGACTAATCCTGCGGCTCTTGCCTAGTTTTCTGGTGATAAACATTGTGCTTTGGCCCACCTTCACTATAGTGATGCTTAACTTTCTCCACCATTCCCATCATCTCTCAGAGTGGTCTCATGCTCTTATAGACTGCATAGTCTCAATATCCAATACTGTCTGGGCTACCCTGGGGCTTGGGGTCTGCTGACTTATATGTTCTCGGGAGAATTGGGGCTAATATTGCTTGATGCCTTAGGATCGTCCCATCTCCACCTTTAGAACTTGTCTCCATGGTACCTAAGCTAGGTCCATGGGAGGGGGTGTTTACTGAGATTAGGTGACTTTCAGCAGCATGGAATATACATGCCTCTTTAGAATCTGCTGTTCATTTAGAGAGTATGTTGCTAATTTATATACCTGATTTCCTTCTTAAGTGAAATGCTATACCCAGGAAGGAGATCGTTGAATCTCATTCCTTCATTGCACAGCTGGGGAAATGAGGCCTATGTAATGAAGCAGCTTAGCTGAGTTTCACATCTAGTGCTAAGGCAGGGGCGGCATGTCTATCTGTCTCTTGACTCCCTTTCCAGCATGTCAGCACCACTGAATCTACTAGCTGGCTTTCATAGAAAATCACCTTTTTCTGCTTCTAATTTTCAGCTGAATTATCTGGCTGTTCATATTACTATGATCCATCTCTTAAAGGTGGCACTTAGGTACCATGCACTTGTTTGTATTTTGTGGAGATGGTTATCTCCCCAAGTTTTTCAAGACAATAGCCTTGTTCTTCTATTCAGGCACTATTTAAATGAGAATAATTCTAACCTGGGAATAGGTTAGAGGAAGATTTCATGGGTGCTCTAGTAGCATAAAAAATAAAATATATCTGATTCGCAAATGCTACATCAATAAATTAAATTTGAAGCTTGAAAAGATTTTGAAGACACCAAAACATGTAATAACTGGCAAGCATTAAGTGGGATTGGATTGATGGGCAGCTTGTCCTTTTGATTGGAAATATGTGGCACCATGGTCCCTATGCACTCAGCTTGCTAGCTCTCTGCACCCACAACTGCCAACAGCTCTCAGCTGCTGAAGAAGGCAGGCAGATCAGGCAGTCTGAGGGGAAGGCCATGTGTTAGAGCAGGCATTTATCCCAGAGCCAACCCTGCTGCCAGGATGCTGTCAACAGTCTGAGAAATGCTTTAGGGACTGCCCACCAGCTTGACACCTGGGTTGGTCAAGGTTGGGACCCTCTGGAATTTGACTGTTTGTTGGCAGTTGCGGCAGCAAAAGTGATGGCACGAGAAGAGACATGTTGCTCCAAGAGAGGAAAAAGTATGCCCAGCCAAGAGCCTTGAGAATCAGAACCCCGCTAATCCTTTGACTTCTCTCAGCCTCAGTAGTTTCTTCTGCAGCATAGAGATGAAACTGAATGCCTTTCCATCTTTAAGGATGCTACTAGAGCCAGTTGCATACACATAGTACGTGTGTGTGTGTGCGTATGTATGTGTCTTATGAGTTGATTTATACCCCTACAAAACTAACATATGGAAGTCCTAACTTCTAATACCACACAAAGTGTCCTCCTTTGGAAATAGGGTTGTTGCTGATATAATTAGTTAAGATGAAGGGAGCAGCAGTTGGCATAATGGCTATGCCACTGGACTTCCACGTAGTCGATTGCAGTTCAAGTCCTGGATCCGGTGGCTTAAACTCACACTGGGCACATGTGCATGCATGCCCAAAATCCTAAGAGGAGACTAGAGGAGAAGGGATTCTGGTGTGGCCATCTTCCCTGGGGAGTGATTTATCACTTTCTGTCTCTCTGTCTCTCTCTGTCTTTCTGGTGAGCGTACATGCTCTATAGCAAAAACCTCTCAAAAAAAAAAAAAGTGAGGTCATACTGGATTAGGGCAGGCCCCAACCCAATGTAAATATTGTCTTTAAAAGGGGAAATTTGCTCACAGACATACAGGCAAAGAAAATATAAAGATTGGAGTGACATTGTTGTGAGTCTAGGAACCATCTAGAAACTGGGAGAGAGGCCTGGAACAAATCCTTCAAGAGTATCTTCAGAGGGAGTTGGCCTTGCTCACACCTTGACTTTGAGCTTCTGGCCTCCAGAACTATCAGATAGTAAGTTTTTCTTGTTTAATTCACTCAGTTTACCATACTTTATTATGACAGCTCTAGCAAACCAATATGATATGTATACTGTGTATTAGCATACACACATACACATGTATATAGAGGCTTGAAATATTTATGGCTCAACAGCAATCTCTAGTATATCTTAGGCAAGTACAGACCTGATTGTGGCATGGTGTGGAGTTAATTAATTAATAATAGCAGGCTAGGTAAATGATGGGACTTGGGCAGCCAGCTGTACAGGCAAAACAGTATGATCCCTGGGGGGCAGATACTGTATTGGTTGTACTTAGTTGCTTATCCTCACTACCCAGCACAATATCCAGTTCTTAGCTGGTCCTATTTGTCAAATGGATTAAAGATTGTGACAAGTGAATTTATTATCACTCCAAAAGAAACAGTGTACCCTCTAAGCAGTCACACCCCATCCCACTTAGCCCCTGGCAACAGCTAATCTTTCTCTCTGTGGGTTTCTCTATTCTGGACATTTCACATAAATAAAATAATACACTATGTGGCCTTTTGAGTCCTGTGTCTTTCAATTAGTAAAATGTTTTCAAGATTTATCCATACAGAAGCATACATCATATTCCATTCTGTTTACCGTGCTGAGAAATATTCTGTTGTATGCATGCATCGCATTTTTGTTCATCCATTTATCAGATGAGCATTTGGATAGTTTCTAATTTTGGTTATTATTCATAATTATTAATGGTAACTCTATGTTTAGCTTTTTAAAATAATTAATTTATTTAAATTTATTTATTTATTTAAATTTGACCAGAGAGACAGAGAGAGAGAGAGAGAGAGAGAGAGAGAAAGCAAGCCACTAGGTCTAGGACTTGAACCGCTGTCAGCCATGTGGGAATCCAGTGCCCTTATCCACCATGCCACCTGGTGGGCCCTATGTTAAGCTTTTTAAAAACTGCCAGTTTTTTTATAGGATCTGCACCATTTTATATATTTTTTTATAATAAGATTATTCTATAGGCAGGGCTGGCAGATGATGTGGTGGTTAAGGGTGCTGGACTCCTACATGGAGTCCCAGATTTGGTGGCTTGCTTTCTCCCTTACCCTCTCCCTCTCTCTCTTTGTCTCTCTCTGGTCAATTTGAAATAAATAAATAAATAAATAAATAAATAAATAAAGTTGATTAAAATAATTTTTTAAAAAAGAGATTTTGCTATAGGGCATGTGTGTTGATAGGAGAGAGACAGAGAGACAGAAAGCAAGAGAGAGAGAGAGAGAGAGAGAGAGAAATCAAGCTCAAGAGGGCATGGCCATGACAAGTCTCTTTTCCTCCAGTATCTTCTTGGGATTTGGGGCACATATGCACACCTGACTGGCATAATTTTCAAGTCACTCAGGTCCAGGACTCAAACTGCCTGGTTGGTCATGTGGGATCCATTACCTTAACCTCCGTGTCACTTGGTGGCCCACATTTTATATTCTTACCAGCAATGCAGGAAGCTTCAGTTTCATTTTCTTCACACTTCTCTCATTTATTTTTTTGTTTTGTTTTTAATAGCCATTCTAGTGAGTGTGAAGTGGTATTTCATTATGGTTTTATTTTGGGTTTCCTGAATAATTAGAGATGTTAAGCATCTTTTCATGTGCTTTTTGGAGAAGGTAATATTTATTTTTTAGGTAAGGTCTCAGTATGTCACAATCCTCCTGCCTCATCCTCCCTAGTTGTTGAAACTACAGGTCTATGCCATTGCCCCAGACTGATTTACTTCTTTCTGATTAGGAAGTTTTGTTCATTTGTTTTGGGGTTGTAGGAGTTCTCTGCACATTTTAGATATTAATCCTTTTTCAGATATATGATATATAAATATTTTCTCCCATTTTGTGGGCTTTTCTTGGCAATATTCTTTGCATAAAAATTTTGACAAAGTCAATTATTTCTACGTTTGTGCCTTTTGTGTCAATTTAGGAAACTGTTGCCTAATCCAATGTCACAAAAACATATGCTTCCGCGTTCTTGTAAGAGTTTTATAGTTTTAGATATCTAGCTCTTTCATCCATTTTGAGTTAATTTTGTACATAGTGTGAGGTTGGTGTCCAAATCTATTTTCTGTATGTGACTATTCTGCTGTCTCTACACCATTTATTGAAAAGAACATTCTCCACTGAATGGTCTTGGCCCTTGTCAAAATCAGCCATATCCATCCTTATGATAGCACTACACTGTTTTGATTTCTGTAGCTTTGTTGTAAGTTTTCAATCAGGAATTGTGTGTCTCTCAACTCTCTTCTTCTTTTCAAGATTGTTTGACTGATGAGGCTTTCTTAACCAGCAGAGACAGCTAGGACTTGGTCAGAATTACAAACTCAGCAAATTGATAGCAATATAGCCAGCTCTCTTTAAAACTGAAAACCTTCTTTCTGCTTCTGGTAATAGCTCTGAATACACCAGAGCAGTGGAGCTGTGAGCAATTGAGGGATCTGGTCACCATTTTCCCATATCAGCTTGAAAATCCTGTCATCTTGCTTTATTCTTCAAACATGTACCTGAAGCAGACAGGACAAATCTGCTTATGCTCATTATATCAGCAGGGAAAATGAGTAGCAGATGTCAGGACCTGTTTAGATTACAAAGATAATTTGTGGCATAACAATGCTAGAAGCAGACCCCCAACTCTCTCAACATCATGTACTTCTATTAGAAAAATGGGGGAGGGAGAGCACTTTTTAAAAAATTACCTGCACAGTAAATGTTAAACATTTAAAACAAATCATTGCAGATAAGAAGCAAAGCAGAAGAAAGAGAAGGAAAAGGAGGAGTACATGCAGAAAGGAAGAGAATTATTCGTTATGCCCTTACTCGGAGAAGAGCCACAAATTGCAGGATTCCTCATTAAACCACAAGCAGGGTTATGTTGCTAATGTGCTGATTTATAGCATTTACCAATTTGTATTGTGTAAATGTCCTACAGTGGCTGATTTCAAGCTGTCAGCAGGACATCCCTAAAGATAGATTTTGGAAGGGATGCACATAGTCAACCTTCACAAGCTGGTACCATTACACCACTGAAAGGAATCCTGGTTCCAGGCTCCTTGACACACTGTCTGTGAACCATCAGCTTTATCATCACTTGAAAGTTTCTCAGAGGTCCAGAATCTCGGGCCCTACCATGGCTTATAAAATTAGAACCTGCATTTCAATAAGACCCTCAGACAACTCCTATGCACATTAAGTTTGGGCAGAGCTGTATGTCCAGTATGGGAGCCACTAGCCACATGTGGCTTTTGAGCTGTGTGCCTAGTGTGGAAAAAAAAACAAAATTCTGATAAATAATTTTTGATATTGACTGCATCAATATGATAATATATAGAGTTAAATGAGTTATTAAAATTAAGCTTGCTGGTTTCTTAATATGTTAATAAAAGTGTGACCATTAGGAAATTAAACTTTGTTGGGCCATCCAGTGGCATGGTGGTTAAAGAGCCTGTATCCCACATGGTTGATTCTGTAGTTCAAGTCCTAAACCTGGTGGCTTGAGAAACACTGGGCTTATGTGTGTGCATGCCCAAAATCTCAATAGGAGAATGGGGGAGAAAGGATTGGAGTGTGGCCAACCTCCCGTTAGTGTGATTTTTCACTTTACCTCTCTCTTTGTCTTTCCAGTGAGCACATGTACCTATAGCAAAAATAAAACAAACAAACAAAAAAACCCCCAAAAAACAAAGAAACAAAAAAACAAAAAAAACAAGGGAAAACTAAACATTGCTATGAGGCACACATTATATTTTTGTCAGTCAGCACTACTCCAGACCATGAGATCCCTTGAACGCTGATTAGTCTGGGTGGCTCTTAGGCCCACCTTCCTCAAAACACTAACTTAAGCTGACCTCAGCATTTCTAATACTGTAATTAGTTGCCCATGGCCAAAGGTATTCCCTCTTCTTTTTATTACTGCTCTTGTGCCTTACTGTGTATTCAGAAGAGATTAATAAGCTAAAATGAATAATTACCCTTTCACCAGTGAGAGCCTGAGACTATTCTTTCAAAATGCAGGATTCCAGAAAGGAGGACTATCACACATGTCTTTCCCGCATCTCTTGCTCTCCAGCAGGCTCTCCAGGCGGTGGCACACTGGGCTGAGCATCATTTCCAGGCCCTCGATGATCTCTCAGGGACTCATCTCTGTGACAAAAGAAGAGTCACTAAATAACTCCTGTTCCTAATAAACAGCCTGAGAGCGGGTGCACCACCGCTCAGCACATTAACCATATTTACCATCTAAGAGACAGAAAGCAAACTGTCTTATTTGATGAGGAAGCCATAAAGTTTTAGTGAACAGGGAGTAAATCAAGGCTTCCGTCTGCCTTGTAAAAATGCACTGCCTGTGCTGTATCCCCCTCTCGCCTTGCATGAGTGTATTTTTATTCCTCTGCATAAATAAAACATGATTCGTAGCCACCCTCTTGACTTGCTCCTGGCACTGGGTTCAGTAACCAAAAAATTAAAGTTGGCATTGTGTTTCTGATGAGGCCTGAGCATTAGTATGAAATACCTAAAATACTTGCAAGATGAAAATGACTTAAAGTCACAAAGAGCAAAACAGAGAAACCTTCTACCACAGTCCATGTGAGAGAGCTTGCCAAATGCCTGGTGCAGTCTCAGGCACAAGATGAGACCACAGAACAGGCTACTCGACCCTTCCTCACTTCAAGTTAGAGTCATCAGCATATTGAAGGTAAGGGTAGATAAATAAGCAAATAATCACAATCAGTAAAACCAACCAGCTTTTAAAATTGGTTCATAAGATTGGTGGCAGGTGCTAAACTGTATACTGCATCCACATGAATAAGGTGAATATTTGGAGACCTAAATTTTGCTCAGACGTTTTCTTCTTTTTGACTCAGAGTAGTTCAGGCAAAAACTGCTTTGCTGGCTACCAGTAAGACTGGTGTCTCCTTTTTCCTCTCCCCCTGAAGTTTAATTTTAGAAGTGATAGAGAAATTTGAGAAAGAAATATCTTGTGAGATGGAAGAGGGGGCCTGTGGTGAGAAGTTGAGGAGGAAGGGACATCTGGGCTGGCCGGACCCATGAGGCTGGTGGTCTGAGGCCTGGGGACAGAAACAAGTAAGAACTGTGGAAATTTGCCAACCTAAAGCTGCAGAAATATGTTTTAAAGTAAGTTATCCAAGCCTACAGCCCTTGCATCACATAGTGGGAGTTGAGTTGTGGTGCCTTTGGGTGTCTGCTTTTAGGAAAGGAAAGGCACAGAGATGCTGTTCAGGTAAACTCCAGACTCTAGCAGGGCCAACTTTTAGCAGGGTTTCTGTACGTTTAATGTATATCTTCCTGGATACCTTGGGTTTATTTAAAGTACCTGTTTTGTGTTGGACAAAAAAATGTCATCTGCCTGAGTTATCCAATTTTATTTTATTCATTTAAGTCTTCATGTATTTATTTTGGCTTTACCTAAAGAGTAGCATTCCTTTTGGGACATATTTCCTTTTATAGATTTTTAAATATAAATTTCCTGCTAACAGAATTTAAAGAAGGCATTATCTGCATGTCAAAATTTTATATAAAGCTTCAACATTGAAAATAACTAGACAATAAATAACACCATATTCTAGAAAAGGCAGTGGACATGCTCCCCTGAACCTAAGATAGAACACAGAAAACTTCAGAGACCTCAGCATCCTCTTCAGTCTGTATAAAAATAAAGCCTTGACATTAGAAAGGGTGAACCTTGTGGGTTGTATTACTTAATAGATCTAGGGGGAGGCTTTTACCCTCTACTCTCCCATGGCATTTTCCTTCCAACCAAATGAGAGTGCTATTTGTAGAGATTAGTGGGTGCCTGCAAAAAAGGAAAAACTAGTGCCTCTCTCTCCACCTAACTGAGCCTATGGGTCTGCTCTGAGCCGCCTATAGAGCAGAGTGGAGTATAGTGAGAAAAGCTTCTGCAACTTGATATGTGTTTCGGGAGTTTAAAGGAATGTGAGGACAGAACCATGTCTCCTTATTGCCTGGAGATTCCAGTTTGCAGTAGTCCTGTGGAAATGAGTAGAGAGGGTAAGATCTGGATTGCCTACACACTGAACGTGACTCCACCAGGATGAGTGAGTTTTCCATAGATCAAGTGCTTATTACAGAAAGTACTGTATTAGACCTTCTTACTGTGCTCTCCCAGCCTATGGGACCAGGGTAAGACACAAAAGGTGCTGTCTGGGGTAGGAAAGGTAGAAGGTTGGGTAGGTCAGTCAGAGAGAATATTAGCATGTGAAGGAACTGCAAAGGGGCCCCCATGAATCTACTCCTGCAGCCCACCAGATAGCCAGCACTGAAACACTTCTGCCTACTGATGGCCAGCTGAGGAGACCAAAACAGTGGATACAGTTGAGAATAATAAAATCATTCTTTTCCTCTTCTATCCTCCCCTCTTGTCCAGCGAGTCAGAAAATAGAGAAGGGACAGAGGAAGAGTTTCCCTCTTCCCAGATTCTGGTCTTGATCCAGTAATTTGGCCTGAGAGCATGGGGCACATTAGAAGCTTTGAATTGCATGTGAGGTCCAAGTTTGGCACTACAGAGAGAAGGCAGAGAGTAGGGATAAAATTAAAACCGTTTAATGCTTGAACTCCACTGGGACTGTCTAGAATATTCAATAAACCAAGTATACCTGTTAAGATAGTCCTTCCTGGGAACCAGCAGTTAGCGTAATGGCTATGTCGCTGGACTCCCACGTAGTCGACCGCGGTTCGTGTCCCGGACCCGGTGGCTTAAAACTCACGCCGGGCGCGTGTGCGTGCGTGCCCAAGATCCCGAGAGGAGAATGGAGGAGAAGGGATTGCAGCGTGGCCTTCCCCCTGGGGGGTGATTTCTCGCTTTCTGTCTCTATGTCTCTCTCTGTCTGTCTGGCGAGCGCACGCGCCCTACAGTGAAAATCTCTCTCTCAAAAAAAAAAAAAAGATAGTCCCTCCTAATGTTTTTATTCCATGGCAAAATTGAAAATGATAATTCCACTCATGAAGCATACTGAGGCAAATAGACAAGTTTTCTTGTCTCTAGAGGTTACTAGATGTGACTAGTGGAAGGTCTTTAGTTATTTCATCCCTAGGCCCTGTCTCAAGAACTGATGACTTTGGTCCATGGATTAGAATATTGGTTTACAAAAAATAAGTATTTAAGAATGACCAGGAAGAATTACCCATCTTACATTGTGGAAGAAGGGATAATTTTAGTTCTTGTATACAGCCTTTTAAAGATGCCAATGTTTATGGAAATCCCTAGGTTTAAATTCTCATCTGCACATTAACAAGTAGAAGAAGCAGAGAATAATGAAACAAATATTGGCTTGGGAGACAAAGTTCCAGCATTGTCAACAGCCAGTTATTTATGTTGGGCAGGACACTTAATCTATCTAGATTTCTTTCTGTAATTGTCAAATGAAGGGATTAGAAAACAGGTATTTAATGAATGGCAGTTATCCACCACTGGTATCACTATCACTACTATTACATAAGGCAGAGTTATAAAGAGCAAGAAATCTGCCACTTAATTAGTTCATCAAACTTTCAGTGGATAGGTCAGAAAAGGCAGTAAAACAATCTTCCCTAAAACATGTATGGTGGAGTATTTTGTACCCAAAAGCTGAAGAATCCCTCAAAATCTTCTGTGTCATTTTCTAATAAGGATGGTGTGTGATCAAATGTTTCTCTGTGGCTTCTGAGACCTTTTGTGTTATTCCATGAAGCAGTACATCCTGGCTACATTGATGGCTACAGGGTGGGATCGATCCCTTCCTGCTACCTGTCCTAATCCTCAATGCTCCACTCTTCTTATTTCTACGAGCATTCAGAGGAGGCATTGTGTCTAGCACAGGACTCACCTTCATCTGATGCCTGAAATATTAAAAGTGGATTTGGGATATCCATGGCATATCAATACCATGTTTGGTCAAATATCAAATTTTAGCTGCTATTTACCCAAAGGCCTAGAAATTATTATCTAGGGGTAGAGTGGTTTGTGTGTGTGATTGGAGAGCCCTTTGTGGTATACACCACTCTCAGGCAAGGAACTCATAGTCAGGGATGTGGTACAAAGATTTCTTTCTTGTTAACTGATTTTCATCATTCACTTAACATCAGGGACTTTATTCATTTCTTCCTTCTCTCCTGAAAAGAGAATATGAGACAAGGCCTTGGGTGCAAGTGGTTTATTTGAGAGGTGATCATAGGAAGAGGAGTGAGGTAACTGGGAGAGCAAGAAGGGAAGAATTGTCAATAAAGGTGCATTATGGAGCTCATTGCTGTAACAAATGGTAACTCAGTTCTGCCAACTTCTTTTCCATCTTTTTTGTTTTTGTTTTTGTTTTTGTTATTTATTTTTTTATTTTTTAGCTGCATTTGGCACTTCAGTAGTTTCTTCTTTCCTTTTTTTTTTTTTTTTTTTTTTTTTTTTTTTTGCTTTAGGGCACGTGCACTCGCCAGAAAGACAGAGAGAGACAGAGAGACAGAAAGCAACAAATAACCCCCTGGGGGGATGGCCACACTGCAATCCCTTCTCCTCCATTCTCCTCTCGGGATTTTGGGCACACATGCACACGCACCCGGTGTGAGTTTAAGCCACTGGGTTCGGGACTCGAACCACAATCGAGTACATGGGAGTCCAGCAACATAGCCATTACGCTAACTGCTGGTCCCTAGTAGTTTCTTCTTTCTTAAAAGCCTACACTTTCTTGTTCCTATACTCCTGGTCATCTTTGTATGTATCTCCTTTAATCTTCATTCTCATCTCTTCTGTGAATTCCTATTTCTATACTTAATCCATGTCCCATCTTCAGTCTGCTTACTACTCTTTTCACTTCAATCCAGCTTCCTGAATCATCACATGCATTCCCAGCCTCAGCCTCAACCACTATTTATGAAATGATGATCACCAAATCTACACCTGAAGTCTTGCATTTCCTCTGAGCTTCACAATCATATCTCCAACTGCCTGCCAGACATCTCCATTGTAAAAGCCCTATAAAAACCTCAAGCTGGAATTTCCCAAACCAAATTCATCAATCTTATCCCAAGCCTGTTCTCTCTATTTTTCTAAATCATTAGAAAACCACTCTACTTGTTTCATCTGGGCTAAAAACTCACAAGCTTCCCTCTATTCTCTTTCTCACCTTAGAAAGGTTAAATAATTTGGCTACAGTCACACACATAATAAGCAAATATGAGAGTGTGGGTAATGCATTTTTTCATCTTATATTAGCAATTGATGAATAGGTTCTGAGGTTTCATAATTGAATTTTACTTCAAAGCTCATGCTCTTTCTGCTACCTAAGGGAAAAAAAGGAAATGGAATGAAAGTTAAGAAAGAGATCGGATAAGAAACAGACTCACAGAAATACTAATTCTAAAAATAGTTGGCTCATTGCTCTAGCCTCTAAAACCATCCATCTATTAATGGAACCATCAGAGTCTCACCAATCTGATCTACATCTTATTTTAACACTATCCCCATTCCACCCCCAACATTGCCTTTGCTTTTTATCGATCACTTTGGAGGAAGTCATTTTCTGTATTCAAACTTAAGGGACAGATAATGAAAATTACACCCAATTTTAAATTAAAGATTTTGACAAGGAAGTAATTCATTATGTCCCTTGTCCTCTCTGAAGATCCACAGGTGAAATTTCTCTTGGATATCAGTGCCATATATTTGTGTTTCTACTGAACAACTGGTTCAATTTTGCCTTTTGGTTATTATAAAGTTTGTACTTTATCATGAGTCCTCTTTATGTTGACTGTTTTCAAGTTCAAAGCCTTTGTTTGAGTTCCACATCTAGGAAGTATGTTGGATTAAATAACATCTGTTCTTATAGAACTTTGTTACTGATTTCATTTTTAACTCATTATACATTAGATGTAGATTAAAGGTATATTGGTGTATTCATGCTTAAAGGCAATTCTTTTTTTTTTTTTAGAGGCTTTTGCCTTAGGGTGCATGCACTCACTGGAGAGAGAAAGAGACAGAGCCTGTGAGAGGAAAGTGAGAAATCACCCCCTGGGGGCATGGCCACACCAAAATCCCTTCTCCTTTCTCCTCCTAGGATCTTAGATACTCACACACACGCGCCTGGAGTGATTTTCAAATCACCAGTTCTGGGACACAAACTTAAGTCATTCATGTGGGAGTCCATTGACATAACCGTTACACAATCTGCTGGTCCCAAGGAATTCTTTTTAGAATCAATGGGAGCTTCTGGTACCTTCCTTAATCCCCCAACTCGTATCTGATTTCAGCACTGGTCTTGGTAGACAACTCCTGATCCTGTGTCCCACTAATGGGCTTTGTCTCAGGGTCTTCCTGAGAGCTCCTCCAGTTGGTGCAACCCTAAAGTGCCACCGAGGTAGTGCCTCTGAAGGTAACCATCAGTGAGGTAAGGAAAATGGTTAATTAAGGGTCTAGTCTCTCACCTTTTCTTTCTTTTCCTTGGACAATTTTGTCCTAACCTTTCTTACCGCATGGTTTCTGTGCTCTACTTTCACATCCATTTCTTTCTTTCTTTTTTAAATTTATTTTTTATTTTTTATTTATTTATTTTACATTCATTCACTGAACATCACCACAGCATACAAAATGCGATTTCCTATGCAGAATACATTGTATAGTCACTTAACTATACATGTTACTGTCAACAAATAATTTTCCATTTCTTGTTTCATATATATATTTTTTCTGCCCACCCACCCCCATTTCTCAACTTCTGCCATTTTCTATCCTCCTCCCACACTGTCTCTGGTATCTACAGTTGCTTTCCATTCCTTTATTTTTTCCCCACCTTTTATTGATTCCCCACCTTAATTGTTTCATTTTGTTTTATTTTGTTTTGAGAGAGATTTTTGCTAGGTGCACTGGCCTGAAAGACAGAGACAGAAAAAGAGAAATAAACCCCCTGGCGGGGATGGCTATGCCACAATCCTTTCTCCTCCATTCTCCTCTTGGGATCTTGGGCACTCACACATGCCCAGTGTGAGTTTAAGCCACTGGGTCTGGGACTTGATCCATGGTCAACTACATGAGAGTCCAACGACATAGCCATTATGCCAACTGCTGGTCCCCACAAAATATCTAAATTAATTTAACTACTTTCAATAGCAAGTTCAGCTGATACTTACATATCTGTGAACATATGTCTGACTTTAGGCATGAAACTCTGTGAGTAGAATGAATATAAAATAGCACCTAGCTGAGGCATCCCATTTCTGTCTCCTGTCCCCCCCGCTCCCCCGTTTTTTCTCTTCCTCATTTGTCTCTACTGCTTTGAGACAGATATTTGCTATGGGGCCTTTCTGTGGCAAGAAGAACAGAGTACAGGAAGAATTCATCCCCACTGAATCAGTAGCCATAGAGACAGATGCTGCCAGAAGAGACTGGTTCTAGAAATGGGTTAAGCAGGCAAGTGGGAAGAAGACCTATTGAAAACCATCTAAAGGAGACACTCTCTGCCTCAGCTGTTCATAGGCAGGTTGAGTGCTGCTGGCTTTGACATTTTTTTCAAGAAAAGTTAGAGACTTCTGTGAAAGTTTTCAATAAGGGGGTTAATTCTAAAAAGTTTTAAATAGGGCGGAGGCTACAAAATCCATGTTTATGAACAGAATTTCTTCCAGTGGCAAAGACTTGCCATCTTTGACTTGTCGAGTATTTCCTATGGTGGGTACTGTGCTGTCAGCAACATTAAGATGAGTGAGACAGCACCTTATCCCGAAGGGACTCATGGTAGAGCAATGAAACCTAGAAACCCCCTCTATCACAGAAGAATATAGTAAGTCATGCAGTAAGAAAGTCCGGACATGCTGTGGTCTCTCCAACTTGAAGTGAATTTTATAAAGATATTTTTTCTTTATTTAACATTAACATAAAATATTGATTCCACCTTAAATAAATAATTGAGCTTCAAACTATCCAGGGAAATCTATTTATTCTGCTATTCATGGGGTCCATGGAATTAGACTGGCTTAAATGCGAGACCACTTTAATAATGAGGTCTTTCCATACTTCACTAAATAAATCCCCCTGAGGAAAGGATTTATACTTTACTGATTTCTACTTTGGAGTGTTACAGTAAAATGCCTGTGTAAATAGTGAAATAGGATTTTAAAAGATCGCTGTTTCTAGGCAGGATGACTAATGAGAACGGTAATCCCTTAAGATGCATATACATGCTCAGTAGCCTAACTGTTCCAGAACTCCCCCAACGTGAAGGGAGGTGGCAAAGTCAGACTTAAATGGGTCCCAAGTCAGGGAGTCAGGTAGCCCATGTGAGTGCAGCTTTATTTGGGGACAGATCCAGCTGGACCAGATGGAGGGAGAGAGGCCTGAAGACAGCAGGA
>NW_006207284.1:3504316-3508771 GCF_000334495.1 Tupaia belangeri chinensis
AGCAGGAATTTTGAGTGAGGGTCCGGTAATTGTCCCATTGTCCCTGGCGCTCCTTGGCATCGGTTTCCCACCCTGAAAAGAATCTTCATATGCTGTATTACATTGCTGTGCATGTTCCCCTCACAACTATAGCATCCTGACCAATGTTTCACACCCTAATGTCTTAGCAGACCACTGGTAGGAAGAGATACAGTGGATGTCATCAATGACTGTATTAATGATCAATTGAATAAAAACCTGGGCAGGAATATGAGATCAGGGTGATTTAGTAAGAATGTACTGGCAGGTGGGTGGAGGCTGTGAGACAGACAGTTTAGAGCTGGCAGTGTGTGGAGATCTTGGTCTGGGAGCTAGAGGGTGAAGTGAAAGACTTTGGGGCTACCAGTGGTTATCAAGGCAGGCGCTTAGGCAAGAGGAAAAATGATGGGTATTCAGTTAATGTGATTGAGGAACGGAGCACAGCTACACAACTGCAGAGAGCTAAGAAGGAATGCTCTTGCATCCAAAATATTTAGATTTGAATCCTGGTTTAATTTTTTCCTAGTGGAGTGACTTTATCTCTCTGTGTCTTAATATTCACATATCTCAAATGGGGATGTAATTGTTATGAAGCTCAAATTAGATATTGCATGTGAAGCATTTAGCATAGTGATTTAGATGATTACTAATGGAAATCTAGATAGAGCTTGATCAGTGACGGGATGCTGGGACTGAGCCTACTGAGCTGGAACAGGAGCTCTGGAGTCAGCCTTAGGTATTTTACAAAGCACACGTACCCTCTCCCCAGCCCAATGAGTGAAATCAAGGAGGGTTATACATATCATATTTTAAAAGTTTCCTAGAAGATTCTAGCATCTTCTTTACCAAGCCTTTTCCCTTAGTGCACTTGTATTTTATGCCTTATATCATCCTCAGGAAAGCAATGTAGTCCTGATATCTTGTTGAAAGATTTGCCCAGATGGAAAGGTAAAGTTGTATATTGAGGAGACTAAAAGGTTGTTGGAGTAGGTAGGGCCGATGTAACCAGGACCTCTACAATATTTTTATGGACTCTCAAAAATGGGGGTCCATAGACCCAGTTGCATTGGTGTGCACTGGTAAGATGCTGCTTTCCTAACTGGTGAGGTCACAAGGAAGGCTCAGGTTTGATTCTCTGAAGAAAAGGTGTGATGGTGAGTGCCTATAGGCCCTGCCACTGAGGCAGGAGGATGGTGACATAGGGAAACTCTGTCTTAAAGAAATGGGGATCCACAAAACTAAATGGGAGCCCATTTAATTTCCTTTAAAATGAAAAGAAAAAAAAAAGTTTAAGTCAAAGAAAAAAAATAGTTTCAATTATTTCCTCCATGAGTAAGAGATACAGAGAGAGAGACAGAGGCGGCACCCCAGGGTGTTGATTCTGAGACTCATCCCTGGCCTTGGACAGCCCCTGATCTGGGGCATGCATGTGCATGGTGTACTCAGGGAGATCTCTGTATGCAAACTTGGAACCTTCCCATGCAGCTCAGTCTTGCAGAGCAGTGTTTTACTGCTGTACCACAGTCTAGCCCCCAGATAAATGTTTTAATATGTAATGGTAATATATTTATCTCTATACAAACACACTCATAAAACATACTTTTAATTTTTTTTTTTTTTTAATGAAAGAAGGAGCCCATAAAGGCCAGAGTGCCAAGGGTTGGCAAAAGTCATACTGGGCCCTGGGGACAGGGACTCTTAGATCATTATGCTAGTAATTCTCTGAAATGTAAGTTCATGAAAAACATTGGGAGAGTTTACTAAAATTGAGATTTCTGGTTTCCACCTGATAAAATCAGATATATTCTGAGCACTATGGGCCCAGGAATCAGCATTTTAAGAGAGGTTGTTTTGTTTGTTTTTGCTATAGAGGGTGCATGCACTTGCTAAAGAGACAGAGAGACAGAAAGTGAGAAATCATCACCCAGGGGGAGGACCATGCCAATCCTTTCTCTTTCATTCCGCTCTTGGGATCTTGGGCACCCATGTACACACGCCTGGTGTGAGTTTTAAGCTGCTGGGTTGGGGACTCAAACTGTAGTTGACTACATGAGAGTCCCGAGATGTAAACATTTCGCCATCTACTGGTCTCCAGGAATCAGGCAATCAGGCATTTAACAATTTTTTTTTTCTTTTCTTTTTCTTTTTGAAACAGGTTGATGGAGCTTTGAGAACACCAACCCCCACCCAGTCTCCATTGTTCACCTAGCAGTGTGAAGGAGGTGCTAGGAGGAAGGGAGCCTGCCATCCAAACTGGGGACTCCATGAGAGCATCAGTCAAACCAGCCAACACTGTGACCAGTTTAGCAAACGAGTTCATCTGATTCCACTCCCAAGTAACTGCTAGATTGAGCCAATCTCCCCTGTCATCTATATGTGAAAAACTCACGTAAATATCTTAGGCCCGTAAAGAGAAATGTTTAAAGCAGCTTTTTAAAAAAGAAAGGTGTCATGCTGCTATGAGATGTTACTTTGCATTTAAAATCCAGTTTCAGAAAGTTATTTTACAAAATCATTACATGGAACCTCTGCGTTAAACGCAGGCATTACACAGGCGGCTGATTGGGCTCCACTCACCATGAATTAGCAGATTTCTTTAATTAAATATATGATTTTCTTTAATTACAGCAGTGAGTGTGAAGGGTGATAACTAAATTTTATCCTGCAGAAGTTATGGAGGAAGAACAGAAGTTATGGAGGAAGAACAACATTAAAATAACATTAACGTTGTAGGACAGACCCAGCAAAGGTGCAAATAGGCAGAAAATCGACAAATCCCTCACCTTAATAACTTGCAGCCGCACTCTGCCGGGAGAGGTATGATTCTTATCTGCATTTCCTTATACTGGGGACTCTTTCCAATAACGTTCAATGGTCTTTTAATACTTTGGTTTTGTCTCTACTGTTATTGCTGTATGAATGATTCCCTTTACTTCCATGGTTTTGCAAAAGAGTTGCTTTGAGACGGACTCATATGGGATTGAAGGCAGTTTCCATGAGTTGATTCTAAAGTCAAAATCTAGTTCAGAGGTTTTTTACTCTAGCAATTTTAACACACTGTTTTTGTAAAGTAGTTTCTAAGGCACCCTCTCTCACCCCAAAATAAATGTATAGATAGAATAATGTACATATTCATATTCATAAAATCAATATAATTTATAAAAATCAATATAAATGCTTTGCCTCTAATAAAGGGAAAATGTAAAAGGTTAGTAATTTATGATAAATTATTGCATGTTTCACAATGCAAATACTCGGGCAGGAGTGTATGAGGAGACATAATGGAGTTGTTAGGTGTTTACACCTTTATGAAGGATCGCACTGAATGCAAAATCCTCCTGTGGTGTTCTTTTGGTTATTCAAGTACCCCAGTAGCTTTACTTTCATACCTTTAAATTTCTAAAACAAGGAAGGACTTCTGGTAAAGTTCCAAATAAAGCAAAACACATTCTTTCATTTTCTTTGGCAGTTATGCTCCTGGAAATTTAGTGTATACAAACAATGGTGCAGAAACACCTGTGTCTCTATACAAAACAGAATTCGGTTCTGGGCTCAGATGATTGAAAACAACATCTCACCCTCACCAATGCGAGGACCCTTCACTGTGGGGACTACCACCCTTATGCATTTGGCCTAAGTGCCAGTGGCATCAAAAATCCCCTTTTAGGTTTTCAAAGCTCGGCCCATTAAGAATCACTGGAATAGATGCAAAAAGGAGAACATGCTATCAGAATGGAGGTGAGGACACAGGGGGAGGGTGAGAACTTAACATTTTTGGATGTCAGGGTACAGCTCACAAACTTAGAGCTTGAATGAGATTTCATTCTCAAAAATAATTTTTAAAAATAGCACTTGAGGGGCTGGCAGGAGGCATGGTGGTTAAGGGGTCTGGGCTCCCACATGGCCAACCATGGTTTGAGTCCCGGGCCTGGCACTTTGCTTTCCCACTTTCTCTCTCTCTCTCTTTCTGTCCCTCTGTCCCTCTCTGATCAAGTTTAAATAAATAAACAAATAAAGCTAACTAAAATAATTCTTTAAACAAATAGCATTTGACTGCCAAGCCAAAGCAATTTCCATAACCTTTTATTGCCTCACATATACCCCGCTTTACTTGTTTCCTTTATCTTCCAGGTTCTTTTAACATTTAAGCTACTTCTACTGGTCCACAGTGACTCAATTGGTGTATACCCATTCATTTGGTTAGTCATTACAACTACCATGGAGAAATTCTGTGATCTCCAATTTACAAATGAAGAAACTGAGGCTTGGGACCAGCAGTTAGCATAATGGCTATGTTGCTGAACTCTCATGTAGTCGACTGCGGTTCGAGTCCAGGACCCAGTGGCTTAAACTCATGCCAGGCACCTGTGCATGCGTGCCCAAGATCCCAAGAGGAGAATGGAAGAGAAGGGATTACAGCATGGCCATCCCCCCGGG
>NW_006207284.1:3508884-3513653 GCF_000334495.1 Tupaia belangeri chinensis
CCCCCCCCAAAAAAAAAAAAGAAACCAAGACTCAAAGACATTAAATGCTCATTCAACATTACACAACTTGGTAAGTGATAGAGTTAAGATTCAAAACTATATTTGTTCAAATCCCAAAAAACTATGCTCTTTCCATAACATATTTGGTACTGACACATCCTATCTCTGGCGGGGAAGATATGGTTCTTAGGGATCATCTGGGATAAATGGCCTCTACATGGATTTGAAAAAAACCTTGATTTCTGACATTGATATCTGGAATGAGTAAGTGGTGGTCCCAGGACAGGTGACACCAGGACCACAGGTTCTGATTGTTTCAAGGAAGACAAGAAAGCGTTGAACTCACATCGCATGCCTAAAAAAAAACACTCTTGTGTAAGTAGTTGAACAGCACCTATAAAGATTTTCCTCTGCAGCGTGCTCCTGTAAATAAGTAGTTTATCAAATAAAACCTTCCAACAAAAAGCATGAAGACATGCCAAATTGAAAAACCCTCACTGAGTGGTATTCCTTCCAGTGCTCCTGGTGAGGCAAGTTCACCACCCATTCAACAATTTCATTTGCTGCAAGTCTCATGGCTTAAGAGGTTTTAGATGAATTTGGATTTGAAATTCATTTGAACAATCCCAATCTTCTCATTTCATCATAAGGAATAACTCCTTGGAATTTAATAATCTATTGCAGAACATGATAAACAACCCATTTTCCTGGAGTTTTTCTGTAATTATCTTTGAGGGATAAATCTCACATGTATGAGAAGACAAGGTTATAAGATGAACTGGATGGCATTTATTTATCCTGGCATTTTGGGGAGTAATAACTATAAAATTCATTTATAGAGCACCTGATCAGCGTCAGGTACTACAAGGATATCAGAGAACTGTGTTCGTACTTCTCATTCCTCTGTCCCTAAACACAGCTAGCTTGACCAGGAATGGACACCTTACCCAATTTGAATTTATTTTTGGAATTCAGAATTGTAACAGTGAATGGAGAGTCAGTGACTACCTTGGATGAAGTCATTTTGTGGGGTGTGGGAGACAGGGCCTCTTCCCCAACCTGAGAGGACAGTCTTAGAGCAGAGAAAATCAAGATGAGAGAGGAAGAGGTAGGAGCCTGTGCAGTTCCAGAAAGAGAAATAAATTGCTCAAAGTACCACCTTGATTTCTGCAAGCACTTAAGTTGTCGTTTTCAGTCTAATGGGAGGCCTAAAAGTATATACAACTCTTGGCATTGAAGGAAATCCACAATCCTTATAATAAATTATTATTATTATTTATTTGAGCAAGTCTGACTAATTTTTTTCTATGTTCAAGCAAACCGTTATTAATAAAAAACACCTAGATTTTTTTTTTCTACAAGGTGAGTGTGCACTTGCTGGACAGAGAGAGAGTTAAAAAAAAAAAAATGAGAAATCACCCTCAAGGAGTATGGCCATCCCATAATCCCTTCTCCATTCTCACAGGATTCTAGGCACAGATGCACACACACACACACACACACACACACACACACACACACAAGTCCACCATATGAGACCCAGAATCCCCAAAACACTTAGGTTTTTTTGTTTTGTCTTTTTACATAATTCATGTCATTTAACCCTTACAACAATCCTTTGATGTAGATAATATTTTTTTCTGTTTTATAAATGCGGGAACAGAGATTCAAAGCTATTGATAACTTCCCCAAGTTTACACAAAGTTTACACAGGTAATGAATGACATAGCCAAGAAGTTAGACCCTGAAGAATTCCTTGATGCATCTTAAGCTTTGTCTGGCTATGTGTGTGACACTCTTATTTTCCCAGTATATGTGGCTGCTTTATAATGCCCAAGTTTTAGCCCATGGTCTGATGGTCAATGCAGCTGGATCTCACATGGCTAACCACATAGTTTGAGTCCTGCATCTGGCAGTTTGACAAACATACCAGGTATGTGTGCCCAAAATCCTGAAAGGAGGAAGAAATAGAGGTGAAGAGATTGAGATGTGATCATGACCCATAGGGGATGCTTTTTCACTTCTACCACTATCTTAGGCAAGTGCATGTGCTCTCTGGAAAATTAAAAAAAAAAAAAAAAGTCCAGATCTTTAATTTCTGGTTGCTAAAAGCAAATGAGTAAAATAATGGCTGAGAAATGGGTACTAACTTTTGAAACCTGGAATTCACTCCAATTAGGAGAGGGACCTGCAATAATGAGGGGAGATATAACAATGGCCTGCTACCTCTTAGTCTGCACCTCTGTGATCAGAAGCAGCAATCAGCAATCAGAGTGAGGGTCTCCACTATTTGGAGGATGGCATTCTTTTTGCCTACCCTGCCTTCTGTCAGCTGTGTGCTAATTGCTCTTAGTGCCATGGCTGCCTGCCACAGTGTGACTAGGGGTGGGAGATTGGTGACTGTTACTGTGCTAAGAGCTGAAATTTACCAAAATTAACTACAATGTACCATTCAAACCTTCCCTTGAAAGTTTCACGTCTTCAATAGACTCTAGTGTTCCAAAATAGTTACAGCAGACAGATTCTGCCTACCCAATTATTGTCTAGGTGGGGGATAGACTTTGGGTGCTAACTACTCTACCATTATGCCAGGTTCTCCTTCTAGCCCCTCTTGCCTCAAAAAAGAAATCTCCTCATCCTTTCCCCCTTCTGTTTTTGTTCCCTTTCAGTCCTGTTTTCTAGGTTACATGTGGGTGAAACTTCTTTCCTGCTTGGATCAGAAGATCACAGCTAGGAAGTCAGTCATAAGGGAAATTTAGAAGCCATGGGTCCAAGTTCCTGAGGCCCATGGGTCCAAACTAGAAGACAGACCAAGAGCCTCATAGAGTTTCATTTTGCTCTGTAGCAGGTACAGGAAGCAGGCTGGTGTTTTAGTACCTGCTTGAAGGCAATAGACACTTTTTGCTTTTTCCTGAAGGATCTTATGGAGGTCTCTGAGACTGGTCTAGTCACTTACTATTCATTTCCTTTGATTGTAGAGTCCCAGTTATCAGCCTACTCACCCAGGATATGGTGTCAATTGCCTGTAAAAAAAAACAAATCTCAGAAATGGTCCAAGTGTGTTTATAAAATATAACCCCAAATCCTCCAAATATTTGAATTGGCCCAACTAAAATAAAACAGGTGGCCTATGATAAATTTAGCTTGTTTTACTCCTAGTTTCTCTCATTTTGATCTTGAAGTTCATTTTTTTAAAATATTACATCTTGGTAATCATAAATGATTAACTTTTTGTGTTTATCCAATCTTTTGAGGTAGGGTAGAGCAGAAGGAGGGGTAAGCCAAAAGGATTTATTGATACATGCATGAGGCACAGAGGGTTCATCTTGGTTTTTCCAGTCAGATAAGTTCTCTGAAAGCAACTAAGCATAATTTCAGAAAGCCGTTTTGCAAGGCTAAGGTCATACTTCTTCTTCTCTTTTGAAATATACCTTGTTATTTGGTGAGATTTTCCATTACCATTTTCTACTTCATGAAAAATAAGCCAATTGCACCTTCTTGTCTACCCAATTCCCTTGAAAGTACAATTCTGGGATCCAATAACAATCCAGCAACTCTGGGAAAACCTCAGGAGGTAGAAATTGAGTTCAGTGACTAACAAGAATAAGAGGCAATTAATGAGAAATATAGCATGCATTTTGTAATTTTACTAAAGAAAGATTCAATGTGCAGACTGGCTGAATCACAGATAGTAAGAAAAATTTTTAAAATAACGAAAACAAGTGATTTAGAGTATACAATGTTAAATCCTGGGTTGGGTGGAAGCAATTTTCACTACCCTTTATTTGTTAAACTCAAGTTTACTTGAAAAAGAGAAATCATGATGAATATGGATTTGCTTTTGCTGCCAATTTCAGGCATAAAATCTTTTTAGTACCTGGTAAAGGTAATAATAAAAAGAATTCTATCTAGTGGAAAACAGAGTATGTTTGCAGGTGCTCCACATGGTTACCGTGGGAGTGTGTTTGAATACATTAACATATGTATGTGTAATACAGTATCCATCACAGGTCATCTTGTAGTCTCAGCTATTGCATACAAATCTCGTTTATCTTTCACCAAGAAGATAATGGTAAATTGTTCACCCTTTGCCTACACTGCAGTGCTCTGTGATGATGTGCTCCGAGTGATGTATAATGCACATATCTTTACAGCAACAACACAACAGCTGATGAAAATAGTAAAATAAAGTTTTCAGTAGGGTGAACATAGCCCACCTACACAGAACCCATAAAATCTAAGAAGACCTGGCATTCCTCCTGTCCAGAAGAGTGATTCAGAAACATTCTTTTTAAAATTATTATTATTATTTTTATTTATTTAAAAAAATTTTTAATATACATTCAATCACATTATTTAGCTTACAAAGTCAACATTTCAATATGTGAACGTTTCTCCCCAGTCCAGTTGATCAAAATATCTTCAGCTGATAACACCACACCTCCCCATCCTGTTAATGCTCTACCTCCGTATCCCTCCTTCAAATGTCCTTCCTTAGGCCCCATTTCTCCACATACACCACATCTGGCATTAACCTCCATCTCTTGTGTTTGTTCAGCCTTAGGCCAATCATTTTAAGTCATAGAGTGAAGACACTCAGTATATATTAAGTGGGGACAGACAATGTCTCTCCTTCATAGCCTGGCTTGCTTCACTCAGCAGTAAATCTTCCATATTCTTCCATTTTCTGTCAAAAGCAAGGGTTTTTAGGGTTTTTTTTTTTTAATGACTGAATAGTATTCCGTAGAGAATATGTGCCACAGTTTTTC
>NW_006207284.1:3513874-3528729 GCF_000334495.1 Tupaia belangeri chinensis
CCTACATCAATGTCTCCTAGAGATTCCCCAGGGTTTTCCAGGAGCAGTTTTATAGTTTGAGGTCTTAGATTTAGATCCTTGATCCACCTTGACTTGATTTTTGTCAAAGGTGAGAGGTAGGGGTTTAGATTCATCTTTCTGCAAGTGGAGATCCAGTTTTTCCAGCACCAGTTGCTGAAGAGGTTTTCCTTTTTCTACTGGATTGACTGATACCCCTTATCAAAAATCAGTTGACTCTATGTTTCAGAATTTAGTTCTGGGAACTCTATTCTGTTCCATTTTTCCACGTGTCTGTTTCTGTGCCAGTACCATGCTGTTTTGATTACCACAGCTTTGTAGTATATTTTTGGGTAAGGGAGTGAGATGCCATCCACTCCACTCTTCTTGTGTAGAAATGCTTTGGCAATATGGGGTCTTTTATGATTCCAGACGAATTTTATGATTGTCTTTTCTAGATCTGTGAAGAATGTGTCTAGTACTTTGATTGGCATTGCATTAAATATGTAGATTAATTTGGGTAGAATCACCATTTTGATTATATTAATTCTTCCAATCCAGGAACATAGGATGTCCTTCCACTTTTTTGTGTCATTTTCATTTTCTTTCTTTAGCTTCTCATAGTTTTCCTTGTGGAGGTTTTTAACGTCTTTGGTTAGATTTATTCCTAAAGAGCTTATACTTTTGGTGGCTATGGTAAATGGAATAACTTTTTTCAGTTCTATCTGAGTCTGCCTGTTATTCGTATATAGAAATGCTATATATTTCTGTATATTGATTTTATATCCTGTAACTTTACTGTAATCATGTATTAGTTCCAGTAATTTTTCCATGGAGACCATTGGGTCTTCTATGTATACAATCATGTCATCTGTGAATAGAGAGAGTTTCACCTCTTCTTTTCCTGTTTGAATGTCTTTTATTTTTTCCTCTTTTCTGATTGCATTTGCAAGGACTTCTAGTACTATATAGAAACATTCTCTCTACAGACCAACTCCAGTGACTTACCTCTGAGAAGTCACCTGATCAGTTATTACTCTGGTTCTGCTGAATCATAAGTCCTATTCTCCAGCCCTTTCTGCTTAGGTTAGCCTAATTCTGGAGTCCTTTGCTAGGGGAAGTCACCAATCCAAGGGGTTGGCAGTATAAGCATAGCAATGACAAGTTCTCAAACACCTTTTAGAAACTACACAAGAATCTTATTTTCATGGATGGCCTCTTGCCTCATCCCCAAGACCAGGACAATCCAATCAAGCATTTACACTTTCTATAGGTTCAAATGTGAGTGTCCCCAAGGTAAGGAGACCTGAGGTTTCTATAGCCTCTTCTGAGCTTTCAGTCTTATAGTTCACTGAACACAAAGTAATATTTCAACCCTCTTTGCTTTTGTACATGATGTCACTTTGATAAGAATTGCCTCTCATTTTTTAAAAAGTCTTATTTATTTCCATCATCTTCCATGTAAAGCTTTTCTGACAGTTTGGAGAGATAATTACTTTCTTCTCTAGGTAAATTCTATGCTTTATTTATATCTTATTGAAAATATCACTGTAGGGACCAGCAGTTGACATAATGGCTATGTCACTGTACTCCCATGTAGTCGACCGCAGTTTGAGTCCCAGACCCGGTGGCTTAAACTCACACTGGGCATGTGTGCGTGCGTGCCCAAGATCCCAAGAGGAGAATGGAGGAGAAGGGATTGCAGTGTGACCATCCCCCCTAGGGGGGGTGATTTCTCACTTTCTGTATCTCTCTGTGTTTTTGGCAAGTATATGCACCCTATAGCAAAAACCTCTCAAAAAAAAAAAAAAGAAAATATCGCTTTATATTTAAATATTTTTTTATGAATGATTATTAATTAATAGGTTTACTTACCTATTAGACTAGTAAGTACTCAGTTGCAGAGATTGCCTCCAACCCCCCTGTGTCTGTTATAGCATGTGTTTGGCATTTAGTACAGCAATTACATTCATTACAATAGACTTGTCTGTGCTTCTTTGGATAATTTGATGTGTTTTGCAAGTTATGGAAAGAGCTTTTCAGATCTTTAGACCTCCATTTTATTAACTTAAACCCCAGTCCATGACACAAATTAAAGGCAGTCCACAGTGAAAGATGTATGCTTGCTTTGGACTCTTTCTGGTCTCCCAAGGAAGTGGCTCATTAATCTCGTTACTATAAATCATGAAATCCATAGGTAGGCATTATTCATGGTCTTGGGTTGTAGTTACAGACCAGTCCCATTCATTAGGTTGCCCACA
Organism: Tupaia belangeri chinensis; assembly: GCF_000334495.1. Classification (NCBI taxonomy): domain Eukaryota; kingdom Metazoa; phylum Chordata; class Mammalia; order Scandentia; family Tupaiidae; genus Tupaia; species Tupaia belangeri. Next base: position 3,516,133 of record NW_006207284.1, read on the forward strand.
ATTCAAGTTCATGGCTTTCTGGGGTGCACTTCCAATTCAGTGGCTTCCCAATTCAGTCCAAAATCTAGATTATCTTCAAACAAGATAATCCTACTTTACTTGAAGAGTAACAATTAAATAGATTTATTTTTCTTCCTTCCCCCTGGACTTAACTGTTTAAAATCCACTGTGATTAAGCTGCTGGTTGGTCAGACTGAAGATTTATAAGCATCTTTGTGTTTTTGATACTGACTTCTAAAGAGAAAATTATTTACCATGAGTAATCGGAATCCTCCTAAGGTACTATCCTCTACCCTCCGTGGAATTATATCCTATAAGATCCCTTGACCTAGGAACTCAGGTTTTTTGTTTTTTCCGTTTTCTTCCCTGAAAGATGTTGGGAAGGATATCACACTGCATTAGAAATGTTCCAACTAAAACTACTCTTAATTAAAAGCAAACAATTAATTTTATTACTCACTATTTTTTTTGAGAGGTTTTTGCTATAGGGCGCGTGTGCTCGCCAGACAGACAGAGAGAGACAGAGAGACAGAAAGCGAGAAATCACCCCCCAGGGGGGATGGACATGCCACAATCCCTTCTCCTCCATTCTCCTCTCAGGACGCACACAGCTGTCAACTACGTGGGAGTCCAGCGACATAGTCATTACACTAACTGCTGGTCCCTCACTATTCTTTTTCTTAAAGTGTTTCACATTTTCATTTGTATAATTTTTCAATTTGCAAATGTTTTTTTAAATTTCAAGAGAGATCAGCTGTTATGATGATACAGTAGGCTAAGACGGAAGCAACTTTCTTTTCTTAACACACGGGAATGTTATTCATTCATTCCTTCCTTCAATAAAAGAAGGGCCTGAGACAGAAAAATAAAAAGTGAATAGTACTCTTAATTAGTTCACAGTCTGGCAAGGAAGAGGACAAATTCAAGAAAAGGCAGTGATGAAATTGAGAAAAAGATTGAAGAATGGGCTGGATGCACAGAGAAAGAGCATTTACTGTATATAGGGAGTCGGGAGAAGTAGTTAGAAGGACTTCCTAGATCCCTAACCCCTCTCTCTACTCCAAGGAGCACACCTCAGAATGGGTGGCTCGGGCCACAGTACATGCTCCAGACAAGAGGAATAGCATGGATAGCAAATGTAGGGAGGCCTAGGAAGAACTAAAACTATGTCTGTCTTGGGAGCCTTGAGCAAGAGAAGTGTGGGATTGACTCATGCTACAAAAGCTGTAGATTTTACCGTAAATCCTGAAAGATAACCTAGGAAACAGAGAAGCAGACATTACAGTAACTGAAGCCAGAGAGTGGTAAAGAAGATTCATGGTTTCAGATAGTGATTCTGAGACAAAAAGGATTAGGAATACAGGTTGAATTGGAAGAACTAGTGGACCACATTTAAATGTGAGCTCTGAGTAACTGCCCAGCACATCAGCAGCAAGAATAGGACCTGACTCCCTATCAGGGGTCAGTAGGTCAGGTCTCCTGGTCCAGTGAAATACACATGTGCCAATAGAGGGAGGGTATGATAGTGAAGACAGTAGCTGTGAGAATGTGTGTACTTCCAGACCTGTGGTGGGGCACAGAGGCTTAACTCACAAGTAAGATAGAATTAAATACAGGGGGTGGCAACCACACAGTCCTTGAATGGAGCCAACATTGAGGTTCTAATACTACTACACAAGACTTTTCTCCCAAAAGCAAAGCAATTTTGCTATTGAACTTTGTTGTTCTTCACTAGATTTATAAGCTTTTGAAATAATAAAATTGTGAAGCAATATTGGAAAAATCTTGTTAAGGGCAGCATGCTTCTGATAGAAAATTGCCTTTATGATGTTTTGGAATGCCATTAGTAAGCTTGATTGATTTTTTAAAGTTGTTTTGCCATGATGGTTGCATTGTACACTGCTAGTTGGAATTAGTAAAACATTAAAATGGATGAATTCAATTGGCGAGTGAATGAAACCCAAACAGCTAAAAGCTCTAAGACAGAAGTTAACTCCCCAAACCTTCATGAAAGATTCTTCTTTATGGAGTAGCAATTGGAGTCAATGCATAAGGACTGACACTGAGTTTTTATTTCTAAATAATTATGTTGTCACCTGTGCCTAAGCCAGAAGGAAGCCAAGGCCATATCAACTAAAGCCCAGCTGCTTCTCAAAGAGATTGCTGCCATGGAGAGTTTACACTAACCAAAAAAAACCCAGTCATTTGTTCCATCTTTTTTTTTTTTTTTTGGGGGGTTTTTTTTTTTTTTTTTTTTTTTTTTTTCTATAGGGCGCATGCGCTCACCAGACAGACAGAGACAGAGAGACAGAAAGCGAGAAATCACCCCCCCAGGGGGGATGGACACGCCGCAATCCCTTCTCCTCCATTCTCCTCTCGGGATCTTGGGCACGCACGCACATGTGCTCGGGGTGAGTTTTAAGCCACCGGGTCCGGGACATGAACCACGGTCAACTACATGGGAGTCCAGAGACATAGCCATTACGCTAACTGCTGGTCCCTTGTTTCATCTTTTTAAAAATTTTCCAGATGGTGTATATGGTCACCAAAGAGAGAGAAAGAGTGACAGAAAGAGAGGGAGAGGGAGAAAGCACCTCCTTCCCCCCTACTTCCCAATGGTGAATGGTTATTCTGCAATCCTTTCTCCATCACTAAACTCTGTAGGAATTTGAGGCATATATGCACATGCACCTGGTATGTTTTTCAAGCTGCAGGGACTGGGATTCTAATCATGTGGTCAGCCATCTGGGATCCAGGTGACTTAATCACTAGGCTATGGAGCTGGTCCAAGAACAGCCATTTCAACCTGACTGGCACATCTCACACAGAAGTGGAGACAATAACACAGATGCAAGATAACTGCATAATTGGTAAGGGATATTTCTTTGCATTGTCATGAGTTTTCGAAGGAGAAGTGACTTTAGTGTCTAAGGCATACTAACGAAATATACTATGCATGCTATGGTAATTATTAAATAATTTATAACATACTTTTCATTCTCATCTAAGATCTCAAAGTAGATTATATTTAAAAATTTTTATAAATGTACTGTGTCAGAATTTATGTAGAGGGCCAGCAGGTGGCATAGTGGTTAAGGCTCTGGACTCCCACATGGCTGACTGAGGTTAGAATCCCAGACCTAGAAGCTTGCTTTCTCACTTTCACTCTCTCTGCTTCTCTCCCTCTCTCTCTGATGAGGGTGTGTTCCCTGTAACAAAATTATAAAATGGTAATAAAAATAAATAAAATTAAATAAATAATTATTTAAAAATTTTTTTAAGAAAAGAATTTATGTAGAACATTAGTCAAACCTAATACTTTCCTACAGAGTGCTTATAGTCTTACTGGAGAGATAGTAGGAAACCACAAAAATGCTAAACAAATTATATTTATTACTATTTATTTTGCTTGTACTTTATAGCAGGGTATGCAAAGACAAAGGAAAAGCTGAAAATATTAGTTTAAAACACTAAGAGAGTAAATGAATTTCTTGTGACTTACTCAGAGGTCACAACCTGGTAGGCCAGAGCTATATTTATCTGCCTAGCACAGCACATTTTTAAAAAATTTCCTTGTTTTAATTAAATTAGAATGCCTTTAGGGAAGGCAAGGTCTCCCTGGTGTTCCCAAATACCCTCGTATGCTACCTGCTGGCCTCCTGGAGGCAACTGAACTGCATCTTCAGGTAATGCCTAGCTCAGAGGAGAAAACAAACACTTTTGAGGTGAGGGAGAAAAAGTAGATATTAAGACAAATATAGGAAATCTGAGGCCCAAAGACGGGTAAAACTTGGGTAGAGTTTGGGCACAGATTAGATAATACGTCATCCTCCTCTAACTGCTGAGTTTCCCATCGACTGAAACGGAGGCACGGACGCTTGCTCAGGTGGAGGCTCAGTCTGAACTTTCGTCTTCTGTGTACATATTAGGATACGTTAGGTTATTCTGTGGTGACAAGATCTCAGAGATGTAAGACGACAGAAACATTTATTCTCACTTGTGCTATGTGCACAACACAGTCCACTGAGAATATCTGCCCACGGGAGCAATGCAGGGACTCTGACAGAAGTCTTATCTTACATGCTTCTGTGATTACTGTAACTGTGGGAGGGAAGCCGGGCATGGGACTTACTGGATTTTAAAGCTCTTCTTTTTATTTCTTCGGCCAAAGCAAGTCATATGATGAAGTCTGAGTCAAATGACCCAGAGAAATATAATCTTACTGTGTGCCCCAAGAAGGGGAAGCCAAATATGTGTGAATAGCCCTTATGCTTGTCCCATCAGCTAAATTGAATTGGAAGATGCTGCTGAGTCCCAAAACCAGAATGCCTGGCTCTATTCAGTCTCCAACTTTTGACCAGAAGAACAAGGAAAACACTTTCCCAGCCAGCCACTCCAGAGATCATGGCCCAGCTCTCTTCATCAGTGGGCTCAGAAAATTGGGGAGACCACACTCGTGTTTAACACAAGACTCTGTGTGGCCTCAGACTCTTCCATATTACATCCCCCAGTCAGATAAATCTCTTTTCCTGTCAGCTGGGGAGAAAGGTTAAAGGACATTGCTTGAAAACTCAAACAAACCTGCAAGATTATAAAACTAACAAGCAAACATTTCTTCCAGGAAAACAGTATGGAGAGGGTCTCATAATCTCCATTTACACGAAAGCCTGGGGCCTGCAAAGTAAAGACAGGATGTTGGAGCGCTTAGAACCACTGGCTCAAAAATCTGGGGAAGTTGTCAGGTGATACTAGGTTACTGGTCTCTGAGCCTGGGTATTCGGGCTGCAGGAGAGTCATTTTCCAGATCCTTAGCCTCTGGATGGCCTCTCCTTAGTAATTGGTCTTCCTTTCATGGTTGATCTTGTCCTTTCTTTTTTGTTTTCTTTGCCTTTCTCTCTTTCTTTCTAGAAAAACACATCTTTAACCCATACTGCATTTTCCTACTGTTCCTTTCTCCAGGGTACACAAAACCTCCGGAGCACCGAAGAGGGACAATTTGAGAATGAACAGCTCCTGAAGGTGAATTTTGAGAAGGGGAATTTAGCTAAGAAGTACTGAAGGGAGCTGGTTGTGGAATCATGGCCAGACCCCTAATTTCCTATCTCCCTTCCTTTGACTGATCCATTGATCAATCTCTGTTGATGAATTGATCAGTCTGTCTCATCCGTCTATCTCATTTTCTTAAGCATAAAATTCAGACATGAGACGTTTGTTATTGGGGCACTTATTAACATGTCAGGGTGAATTTTTAAAAATTATAGTCACACACTTTTTCTCAGAAAGCAAAGGTGATTTGGCTGATTGGTTTGACAATGAATACTATTTTGTCCATAAGGTTATAGGGCAGGCAATTTCTATGAATTAAATAAACTGTATCTGCAGCTCCAAGTATTTAATAAAAATACATTTAAAGCACACATGTTGCATACAGACTGGAAATCACGTACTTTTTAACTGTTAAACATATGATAAGCATTTAAGATACAAATTTTTAAAACTGGGAGGGAATATAAAACAGAAAAGAAATCCTTTTGGGGCATGTTCTAGCCAATGTGTGTGTGTGTGTGTGTGTGTGTGTGTGCGTAGTTAAAGACTACTACTGAGGCTTTCTGGCAATGGTGACAGGACAGGCCCCCCTGTAGGCTACGGAGGCAGCCTTCAGGAAATGGTTTTGCAAGCAGCCTTTAGGAAAGAGAAAATGGAAAGGAAGGCCCAGGAAGACAGAGGGAGGCAAAGAAAGACAAGAGTCACAGAACGGCCAGCAGCTCGTGCTGGGGTAGGCAGGGTCCGGGTAATGAGACGGAGGGCTCAGGCATGTTCTCTGAGATGCAGAGCTTTTCCTGGGCTGCCAAGATTGCACCTCGGCATCTCACCAACATCTGCGCTATCACAGAGAGGACCAGACAAGGTGACAAGTTTTTGCCATAGTCCGAACCCGTCACCATAAGCATAAAAATAGCTCAAAGCTAGCATTCTGAAAACATAAGGTCAGGGGCATATCTGGGTGAGGAGTGCAGCCCTTAAAAATAGAACTGTAAAAAGCACTTTGAAAACTCTTGTTGAGGACATTTGTGGGGCCAGGTAACCCCACAATGCTCATGTGCCCTATCCCATATCCTTATAGTTTCTAGAGATACTCCTTAAGGGAGCTCCCAGAGACAGTGTCACCAGGGTAGAGGCGGCAATTCCAGAAGAGCTCATATCAGAACATTGTCCATGCCCAGAAGTGGCTGCTCACTGAATGCTTTTATTTTTCTTATCTATGAAGAAAAAATATTTAGGCAGATCAATGTAAACAACAAGAGATATCTTTGGCAGGGTATTTTTGCTTGTCTTTTTATTTTCACAGAGGAAAACTAATTGGAACACATAAGAAAACATTGATACTGACTTCCACTGCCAAGTAAAACTGTGAAAATGAAGCAGGACCAAGGGCACAGGTACCAGATCTTAATTAGTCAGAGCACTGTAGAGGGAAAGGCAACATTCCACATCCACTTTGCTTTGGATTTCTGATCTGCTCTCTCTGTCCCCACTGCCCACGTTGGCCTCAGCGTCTGTACCACAGTTCTCAGCCTCTGCTCCTGGGAGTTGGTAGAGCTGATCCAAGGGGGGGAGGAGAGAGCAGGGGCTAGAGACAGGCTTGAGTCAGCTGGACCATGACTCAACCCTCAGCTCCACTGTCACTGGAGATTTATCCTCTTGATAATAATTCATAATATCTTAATAATAATAGTGTCATCTAACATAGTTTTGGACTATTTTATACATGAAAAGTGTTATGCTAAGCTTTTTATAGCTTGGATAATCTTTCAAATAATCCTATAAAATCAATTCTGTTATAAGGAAATCGAAGTTTAAATAACATGCTCCTGGTCCCCTGGGTGTTCTGGCAGATTGTAAAAATGGTCCTCTAAATTCCAGAGCTATTCTGCCTTGCCTTTTTTCCTTCATTCAAGCAGGAACCATCTGAGTTCCTCTGTAGTAGATCTGTGAAGATTCAATGAGCAAAGGCGTGCAGAGCAGATGGCACAGTGACTGCCATTTTACTGAGTTAACAATAAATGTTGATGACTGCAAATGCTAAGCACTAAAGTTTACTGCTTGCTTAACTTGTGCCAACCATTATTGTGTGTTTGTCAATTTAATCCTGTCCTTCTAACGGTCCCATGAAGTAGGTATCACTTATAGGCCCACTTTTTAGATAGGGAAACCAGGTCTTGGAATTGTTAACAAGTTACCCAAGGCCACAGAGCAAAGTGTCAGTGGGGCTGACACTATACCTACGGTGCAGTAGTAGAGTCACGGTCAGTATTTCATGGGAGAGGGAACCCTTTATGCCACAATTTAGGGATGGAATGAATGATGGAGTGGGGTGTGGGATACAAGGATACATTCCAGAGGAGGTAATGATCGAGATCAAATTTGTAAGATATAAAAAAAGTTTTCTGATAGAAACGTCTATCCAAAGAGAGCTACATGCACAAGGGAAAATCTCAGAGTATCGTAAGGAGTGATGGTGAGATGCCTTGAGTAAGTGCTAAAGAAGGAGTGCATTATGCCCTCCCTAGTGGGATCTGCAGGGTTTAAGCAAGAGCAAGGCATGATCTGGTTTGTTTAAGTTCAACCTCTCCTTGTAATGCACTGCTTTTGTGTAGGTCACTCATTGTGGAGCCAGATGTTTTTTTTTGTTTTGTTTTGTTTTGTTTGGAGAGATTTTCACTATAGGGCACGTGCGCTCGCCAGACAAACAGAGAGAGACATTAGAGACAGAAAGCGAGAAATCACCTCCCAGGGGGGATGGTCATGCCGCAATCCCTTCTCCTCCATTCTCCTCTCGGGATCTTGGGCACGCACGCACACGCGCCCGGCGTGAGTTTTAAGCCACCGGGTCCAGGACGGGAACCGCGGTCGACTACATGGGAGTCCAGCGACATGGCCATTACGCTAACTGCTGGTTCCCAAGCCAGATGTTTTTGATGACTGTGTTTGTCTCAGTACATCAGTTCCTCTGTAGTGAGATAAGTTAGGAGGGTCAGATACTCTTAATTGTTTCTATTGTTGAATTTTCAAATTCATTGGATTAGAATTTATTCCATCATTTGGCACTAAGTTTGTTCTTTGACACTGGGGTTGAATCATTTTTATTTCAAGTTTTCAAGCTAGTATTTTTGTTGCCATTTTGTTGCCAAAAGAGTAATAAAAAAGTGTTTGTTCCCATATACTCTTCCTTAATTAAAAGAATGAGAAAAAAAGAACATTCTCTCTTCCTGTGGTGTGATGATTAGATGGGGTGTGCTTGGAGACTCATGACCCTTACCTGGCCAAGGCAGAAATGAACAGTACAGGGACAACAGGTGTCTAAACTGAGCTCTGGGAGCTTACTCTCTTTTTTTTTTTTTTGGAGAAGTTTTTGCTATAGGGCGCGTGCGCTCACCAGACAGATAGAGAGAGACATAGAGACAGAAAGCGAGAAATCATCCCCTGGGGGGATGGTCACGCCACCATCCCTTCTCCTCCATTCTCCTCTTGGGATCTTGAGCACACACGCACATGCGCCCGGTGTGAGTTTTAAGCCACCGAGTCTGGGACGCGAACTGTGGTTGACTACGTGGGAGGGAGTCCAGCGACATAGCCATTACGCTAACTGCTGGTTCCCTGGGAGCTTACTCTTGAAGTGACTTCAGGGAGTTGCTTCTGGAGGCTCTGGAAAGCCCATTATGAGAGCTGGGCCTCTCACTCTGCCTCCTGCTGCAGCATCTGTATAGCTGCTTGCTCTAAGAGGAAGGAATAACTCACTTAGCAAATGCACACTGGGCTTCAACTGCAATTCTTGCAGCAGGCATCTGATAGAGAAACAAAGTACCTGGAGGCTGACAGGAGCGAAGACCAAATAATAGGCTGGTGGTTATCACGTGCCTCCTCCCTGTCTTCTGGAGATAAGTGTAATGAAGGAATCGCTATCAGTCAAGCTTGGGGAAGGATGTGGGTGATATTACAACGTGTAAGGGCTTTACTTTCAGGGCTGTCATCTCGGTAAACTTCTGCCTGAAGGATACAAGAAAATGGTTATTTGGAAAAACTTAAGAAAGAGGATATAACTCTGTGTGAAATGAGCCATTGTTTTGTTCATATTATTTTTATGATCATTGAGAAAGGATAAACTAGTAAAATATAATAGAAATGGGCAAAGTTGTCAAGAACTTATAGTCTAAATAATATATGTCTTAAAATAACTTGTTCCGGGCCATCAGAATTTTCTTTCTGTATTGCTGAGCTACTAGACAGACTCTTTTTGCTATGTGAATGAACATTGTGAAAGTGCTTTTTAAGTCATTTTGTTGTGATTATTGGTCCTACATAGATTTCTCTTATTCTTCCTCTTCTTATCCCCAAGCAAAGCTGGATTATTGCCACTGGGGCAGAATGTATAGGGAAAGTCTTGGGGCTGCTTCCAGCATGAAAGATTATCAGTGCAAAGCTCATTCACAGGATAACTAAAATATAGAGAAAGTTGGAAGTATTTATCAGGAAGCCCAGGCTAGATAGAGGCTGGGAGAAACAGAATTATAGAGTAAGTCATTTACTCCTCCTGTATTCCTTGGCCTATAAATGGGACTTCAACTACCTTGATATCCAATCTTTAAACCTTAAGCAATTCTAGATTCTTCCCAGTATCAGTTAGGATAAGCTAGGTTTTGCAGCAATAACAAATGACTACAAAGTCTCTGTGGTTTTCAGCAACCAATATTTATTTTATTTTACATTAATGCTGATTGTCATTGGTGGTTGGCTCCAGATTGTCATAATCTGGGACTCAGATTGATGACACGGCCTTTATCTGGAATATTGTTCGTCTTATGACAGGGAGAAAAGAGAAAGTTGTGATCACACACTGAGTTCTAAAATTTTCTGGGAAGTGATGCATGTAACTTGTGTCCACACCTTGTTGACCAAAGCCTGATCTCAATGAAATGGGAAGTTAATCCTCCCCAGAGAAGGACAGCAGTTACTTCTGTTTGTGAAGGTTTATTATGGTCTAAATTTTGGTATTCCTCCTCCTGAAATTATTATGCTGGAACCCAATATCCAATGTAGTAGTATTAAGAGACAGGGTTATTTGGGAAGTGATTTAGTCATGAGAGTTTAACACTTATGAAAGGGATTAGTGCCCTTGTAAAAGAGGTTGAAGAGAGTGCCCTAGCCCATTCCACCCTGGGAAGACACACAGAGGGCTCTATCTGTGAGGAATGGACTTTCACCAGATGTCCAGTCTGCTGTTGCCCTGAACTTGGACATCCCAGTTTCCAGAATTGAGAGCAATACATTTCTTTTGATTATAAACTTTCCAGTCTAAATATTTTGTTATAGCAGCTCGAATGGGCTAAGACATATGTAGAGCCACAGAGAACACCCAGTTCAAAACGAAGATTTCTACTTCCAAACTATGTAGAGTGTGCTGTTATTTCCTTACTTCATGCCTAGGATGTCTAGCCTTTTAGGTTGAGGACAGACAGGGTCTTTTTGAAAATAGCACTTTGGTTATCCTTAATCTACGGCATATGTTCTCTGTTTGGTGAATACATAATTTAGTGCAAGTCAAGGCCTTCTTTGTACTAAGAAAGGTGGGTATCTTTCTTGCTCTCTCTGCATTAACTCTCAATGATTACTCCTCTTTCAATCCATTGCTCAAGTTCCACTAAAGCCTGTGTCACCAGACATTACTACCCAATGCCCCTCCTAGATTTTACTTACTGACAGCCAAGTTGTGCCCTTTTATTCACTGAAGACTATATTTCCTGGCCTTTCCCTTTTTTGCTATTACTGTTGTCAACATTATTGGAACTTCGGCATCTACGTGAATGATCACATTCAGCATCTTGGCTTCTTGGTTTCTTCATCTCCTGGCCTCAAAGTATGTCTTTCTTCACTCTGCTTTGATCATCCTTCCCATGGTCTTGTATTACATTTTGTAATTACCAATAATTCTATCACTTCTAAGATGTCTATGGCAAGCACCTCACCCTCTGATCACCAATCTTACCTTTCCATCTCATTTTCTTTAGTATTTCAAGTACAGCAATTATTTAACCAGACTATGGCCTATAATCTATAGTCCTTACTACAATATTTTGTCACTGTCCATTTCCCTGAATGCCATAATATTCTTTTGTAACCAGCTTAGACACTTCTGAGAGTAGCCAAACTGAGGCTAAGGCACAATTCTCAAGACTGCTAAGTCAGCCCCACTTCTGATACCAACTGCAAGTTCAGGGAATCTTTGTTTCCTAGGGCTATAAAAAAGCTGGCTTAAGTAATAGAAATGTATTGTCTCACAATTCTGGAGGCTAGAAGCCTAAGACTGAGGCATTGGAAGGGTTGTTCCTTCTGAGCTGTGAGGAAGAATGTGTTCTTTGCTTCCATCCTCACTTCTAGTGGTTTGCTAGAAATGATTGTCATTCCTTGATTTGGAGATGCATCACCTCAATCTCTGCCTTAATATTCATACGATGCTTCCCTGTGCCTATGCCCAAGTGTCCCTTTATTGTAAAGGCACAGTCATATTATATTAGAAGGCCACCTTATCTAGTATGACCACTCTGTAACTGATTAGGGGGATTAGGGCTTCAATTTAGGATTTGGAGAGGTTGGAAGCATAATTCAACCCTTGATGGGAGTCCTAAACTCATCCTTGGTTTGATAATTTGCTAGAAAGAATCAAAGAACTCACCAAAGGTTTTTATGACTATATTTATTACAGAAAAAGATGTATTACAATCACTCAAGAAAGGAGATGCATAAGACAGAGTCTAAAAGATTCCAAATGCAAAGCTCAGGACATATTACTATCTCAGCAGTGATGTATGACAATATGCATGGTGTACTGCCAGCTCTTACCTAAGCTTCAGTGTTTAGTTATTATTGAGCTTTGTTATGTAGATGTTGAGGCAGACCCTGACTAGATTGTGCATAGGATAGAGTAGATAGCATAAGGGGACTCATGATGAAATATTGACAAAAGAAACGGGATTTGGGACTTATCAACCCACTCCAACCTGATAGTAAACTATATTCCTCCTTGTCCTTTGTTCCTCCAGCCAAAACTAACATTGTAACCCTAAAGTATACACAAAGGGCAATTAGAGTCAATACCCAAAACAGTATAGCTCCTTAGTTTGAAATTTAAATATCCAGGCCTAATGAAAACTGTAAACTGATAAGTTTGACCCCATGGGACATTACTGCCATCCCCCTCAAAAAAAAATCAAAGACAGGAGAGTCGCACTTAGGGTCAATTCTAACCCTCCCAAAGACAGTAATACTCCCTTCTTAAAGGATGTAAAATTAATCACTACCGGCCACAACTAAGAGCAAAGGACATCTATATTGGGAGTGTAGGCAATATAAAATGCTTTGTAAACATGAACTTGCCTTGGAAAACTTATAAAAACTCAAGTGTTTGGTCCTTTAAAGAGCTGTTCATTTGAAGGAACCAGCAGTTAGCATAATGGCTATGTCACTGGACTCCCACGTAGTCGACTGCGGTTCGCGTCCCAGACCCAGTAGCTTAAAACTCACGCCGGGCGTGTGTGCGTG
>NW_006207284.1:3529184-3557699 GCF_000334495.1 Tupaia belangeri chinensis
AAATTCCCATAGGGTACCTCCTAGAAGTCAGGACCAAAGACAGACCCTTTAGGTGAGGCTGAATTCCTTGTTATACAATACTCGTCATTCTTTGCCCATTTCCCCCATTTAATGCATCTGAGTAAAACCTGACCTGGTGAAATCCAGTTATCCTCCTCCTCTGTGTAGGCACCCAAGCAGCTAAGCACGGCTCAGACAGGAGAGATTGGTTTCATTTATAACATGCATCTCAAAAGTGCATTTTTCTCTGCTAGACAGTCCTACTACACTTCCCTATATGATCCTTTTCCTCTCTAAGTTCATGATTTTACACTTTTCTTTTTCATACACCTCTTGCCCCACCTGCATAAGACTCTCAAATAAAGAATGTCTTTTTTTTTTTTTTTACTTTTTCTTTTTAAAACATTTTTGCCATTGGGCAGGTGTGCTTGGCTGAGAGAGACAGAGAAAGGGAAGGTGAGAAATCACCCCCACCAAGGGGAATGGCCACACTGCAATTCCTTCTCCTCCATTTTGTTCTAAGAATTTTGGGCACACATGCGCACGTGCCAGGCAAATTTTTAAAGCTGCTGGATCCAGGACTTGAACCATGGAATTGGCCTTGTGGGATCCAATGCCTTAAACACCGCCACCTGCTGACCTGAGGAATATCTTATTTTTTTATCAAAAATAATGATCGTGAGAGATCTGTTGTACAGCATGGTGACAATATTCTTGAAAAATGCAAAGAGAACAGATGTTAAGTGTTTTCACCACAAAAATGATAATTATGTGAGGTAATGCATTTGTTAATTGGTTCAATTTAATCATTCTATAATGCATATATCAAAATATAATGTTTTAATAAGTACATCATTTTATCTGTCTATAAATAAGAAGAAAATAATGGTGGCATTAATACCAACCTCATATTTCCTTCACCAAATTAATCAGTCTTTGACCTTCTTTGTCCCACACAGTCTGTCTATACCATCTGAGGAAATCTGAAGAAATTCCACCTTCTTCTTTTGGACCCAGACTCAGCACTGAGTCATCCTTGATTCCTTCAAATCTTGTAATTAATCAATGAACATGCTGTGTTAGCAGGACCTTCAGAGGGCATTCTGATTCTCACTGCTTCCTAATCACCTCCACTGTGAAACTTTGAGGTTGCTCTGTCCCTGGGGGCCAAAGCAGACCTTCCTTCTTTCCTTCCTTCCTTCCTTCCTTCCTTCCTTCCTTCCTTCCGTCCTTCCTCCTTTCCTTCCTTCCTCTCTCCCTCCCTCCCTCCCTCTCTCTCTCTTTCTTTTTTTAAAGGTTTTTGCCATAGGACACTTGTGCTCACTAGAGAGACAGTGAGAGGGGAAGTGAGACATCACCGCCCCCTGGGAAGGATGAACTTGCCTCAGTTCCTTCTCCTCCATTCTCCTCTTGGGATTTTGGGAATGCATGCACACACACACCTGGAGTGAGTTTCTAGCCACCAGATCCAAGACTCAAACTGTAGTCAGCCATGTCAGAGCCTGGCATCTTAATCACTGTGGTCCCAGCAGACATTTCTTAAGCAGTTCTTGCAACCCTTTTTTTTTCCACCTCTGCAGTCTTCTCTAGTGTGAATCATGCATAATCACTACCTTGCCATTTAGAATAAAATCCACCCTCTTTTCATAACCCATGTACATGCATTCTGATTATTTCATTCTGGTCCTGTGGCAAACACTGGCTAGTTAGTTGGTCATTAATTTTCTCTTTCAGTCCTGGCCACATGAGTTTCCTTGTTTCTCTCACAGGGGGCCTCTGAGGTTAGCCAGTAGAGTGTGAGCAGAAATGTTGCATGTCATTTCCAGATCTGGTTTGTAAAACCATTCACATGCAAGCTTAAACACTCTCTGTCATTCTCTGTTGGCTACTTAAATGCAGAGAAGGATGAGGCCTTAAATATAGCGAATCCACATTTTGGAGGGAATCTGAATCTCTGAGTAATTTTTGTGGAATAGAGTATTGCTCTTGCACCTTCTCTTCCTATTTTTTGAATTCTTGTCTCTTTTTTAAACATGATCCTTATCTTGCTTCTTCCTGTCAGTATCTAAAGCTCAGTTCAAGTCTTACCTCCCCCTCAAGAGGATTCCTCTGACGACTTTTTCTTTTTTTTAATTATTGATTTATTTATCCTTATTATTATTATTTACTTTGCTACAGGGCATACACACTCACCAGAGAGATGCAGAAGAGGAGAGAGAGGAGAGAGGAGCGAGGAATGAGGAGCAAGGAGAGAGAGAGAAAGCAATCTGCTAGGTCCAAGTCTTGAACTGCAGTTGGCCAGGTGAGATGAGAGCCCAGTGCCTTAATGCCACCTGCTGGCCCAGTGACTCCTCCTTTATAAAGTAGTTTCCCCATCATCACTTTATCTAGCTGTCCTGTTAAGTTCTTCAAAACTCTACTGTTTGAAATTACAAATATGAATATAAGCTTATATACCCTTTATTTGTTCATTGTACATATATGTCTGTCTTCCCCACTAGATGTAAGTACTATCAGAGTGTAGATCTCTGTCATGTTCATTATGGTCAGCTCTTGGAAAAGTACTAGGTATACAGGAGATGCTCAACAAACACCTGTTTTGAATTAATAAATTCATTTCAAAGGTCCCACAGAGAGAGCCGGCTGTGGCGGTGCAGCAATAATGTAGTGCCCTTCAGTGCTGGGCCCACGTAGGAAGGTCTTGGGTTCCTCCAAAATCTCCCTGTACATGCTGGGAGTGTGAATGCCTGCCCATGTTCTGGGCTGGCTGAGCCTTCGGGTAGATAATGGCATGAGGACCCTGGTGGGGATGCCTCCTGCCCAGGAGAAATAAATAAGGAAACTTGTTTAAAAAAAAAAAGGTTCCAAAGAGATTTTAGGATGACAGCATAAATTCCCAGTATTATGATATTACTTTTTCATCTGAAGAGAGACTTGCTTTTATTCTTTTGTCTAATGAGTAAGGAAGGACTAAAATGGCCAGTCCTGAGAAAAGAAGTGGAAATTCATTGTCTCAAATGCACTGATTATCTGGCTTCTTATCACCAGGCTCACTCCAGGAAAAAGGCTACATTTTGTTTTTCAGGTGGCAGCCCAAAAGGAATTTCGTGGGTTCCACATTTTGTACTCTTTAGTGAATTTTTCCTACTCATTCATACAGTCGTGGTGTCAGGGGCCAGGTTAAACAATGCAGATACAGAGGAAGAAGCATGGAGACAATCAAAAAATGGGAACCTTCAGGAGAGAAGCTCTCGAACTACAACCCTGTCTCTATGTTTATCAGTGTCGAAGTTAACTTCTCTTGGACCACAGTAATAAGCTCTGAATATCACGTGATCTTCCCACTCTTTCCATTTCTTCTCCATCCAACAGCCAGAAAGACCTTTTTATATCTTAAATCTAGTCAGAACATTACAGTGGCTCATTGCTCAACTCACACATACCTCTCCAACTTTATTTCTTGCTCTTTCTTGCTCTGCTTTGTGCGAACAGGCTCCAGCCACTGTTATCAGCGTGACTACCTGGTTGATGTCTTTTCTTCTTACTGAAATCCCTGAGGTCAAAGATTGTGTTTGTTTCTTACTCATTATTTACTCTTCAGTGCCACCCCCAGTGCCTGGCAAATATTCATTTGAGTGAAAAGATGATAAAAGAATGAATGGTGTTTAGGTCACATCTCATTGAAACTAAGGGAAAGGTTAAGGCTCACAGTAACACAAAACTCAAAACAAGTCAATGGACTCTTGTTCAAGGGCAATGGAGAGAAATTTCTATCATCTCCTTAACTGCAGCCAGTCAGTGGGGGCGGGAGGCAGTAACCCAGTTATTCAGGTCCCTGCTGTGAAGGTGGTCAACCTCTTGCTTAAAAACTGCTTGGAGTAATTAAAGCCCATAAGCAGTGTGATCATTTCAAAGCCAGGGAGACAAATTCACAGGAGATTCCTGGAAACCTTAATGACCAAACTTAACCATCTTCATTGCAGCCTCTGGTCACCATGGTGCAAGCCAAATGAGTGACTGTGTCGAGACCAACTGATTATTTTTTAAAAAAATGTTTTCTGCCACTTTTTCAGACAGGCCTCCTGCTTGTCAGGTTCATATAATTATGTTTTTGTTCTTTAGAACCAGTGGGGGTAAAAATAGAACAAGAAGTTCCTATATCAGGAGCATTTTGCAGGAGACATCTGCTGTCAAACAGAAAGACGACAAGCAAAAGAGATTGTTGTATAAGGGCATCATACACATTGATAAGTAAACACTGCGATCTCTGTAGAAAAGTAGCACATTTGTCAAAAAAGAAATCAAAATAACTAATAAACATAAAAGTTCAATCTCTTTAAGAATCAATGACAAAAGAAAAGAGAATAAGATACTTTTGACTGTATGTTTAAAGATTTTTTGAAAAAAGATGTCAGCAAGACAGCATACAATAGACATTTTGATAGAGTGTGTGGATAAATTGCTTAAACCTTTTTTTTAATGGCAAAACATATTGGCAATATAAAACAGGACCAGAGAAAATATTTCATACCCTTTGCAAATCATCTTCATGAAATCAGTCCAAGAGATGTTTGACATAGTATTATTTATATTAAAAAATGAAACCCCATGAAAATTCACCTTTAATATCTAATAACAGGGGAGTATTTAAAAATAAAGTGCAAGAACAAAAGTGTTTATGAAGAATTTTAATAGAAAAAGTGCTCATAAGGATATTTAGTAAACAGAGTATGGCCAAACTTTATGAAAAAGTTAAATATCAACAACTGTAAAAGAATATTTGCATATAACAAAAATAGAAAATATAAAATGCTTTTATGTCTAGACATAAAGAGGAAAATAAAACCCAGCATTACTTCAATTCTCAATGTAAATATAAGGCAACACAGTATGATTTTTTTACTGATTATTTTTCTAAAATGACTTATCATACATTAGTGTGAAAAATAATTACTAAAAACTCACAACAATTTTGAGTTCAGCTAAGCCTGGGATCTGATCATGACCCTGGCACTTCTTATTGTGATTTTGACCAATATTATCAAGATCAGTGAATTTCAGTTTTCGCCTCTGCACAGAGGATATAAACATGTACATCACAGAGGGGTGCAGGTAAGATGAAATGAAATAAAACATGGGCAGTACTTAGTAGAGTAACACTACATAGGGATATGCCATATATATTAGCTTTCTCATTTTAGAATCATTGCAAACTAGTTATTTCAGGGTACAAGACAAATGAAGATTTTCTACTGATGATTTAGCCTCCAGCAAACAATCTAGCGTGATTGAAATTCAAGAATTAGAAAGAAATACGCCATCCATCATATGACTAGAAATCACTGCAGGACCACAAGAAATACAAGAAAGCAAGAAAATACCTCTCCTCCAAGGGAAGAGAATAACTTCTCTTCATCCACAATCAGTTCAATGGAAATCATGGACATTTTTGATAAAGAATTTAGAAAATTCATAATGGTGAAGCTAACAGAGATGGAAGAGAAGAGAGATAATGAACTGATAAAGAGAAAGGAGAAAGAAGTTGAAGAGCTCCAGGAGATGAGGAAATTCTTACAAGATCTAAATGAGGAATTACACATTTTAAAAAAGAATCAAGTGGAACTGTTAGAGATGAAGTCTATAATACAAGAAGTAAAAATCTCCCTTAAAAGTATTAAAAGCAGACTAGATCATACAGAAAATAGAATCTCAGCCATAGAAGAGAAAATTGCTGGCCTAGAAAAATCCACCATGAAGAAGTACTAGATACCATCAAATATCCGAACATCCAGAAAATTGGCATTCCAGAAGGTGAAGAGACCCAGAAGGGCACTGATAATCTATTCCATGAAATCCTGCAAGAAAACTTTCAAAACCTAGAGAGGTATTCAAAGGTCAAGTCCCAAGAAATACAAAGGACATGAAATAGGATCAACCCAAGAAGATCTTCTCCAAGACACATTATAGCCAGATTGACCAAAACCACAGATAAAGACAAGATACTAAGATTGGAAAGAGAAAAACATCAAGTTACCTACAAAAGGACATTCCATCAGGTTAACAGCAGATCTGTCGTCAGAAACAATGCAAGTGAGGAAAGAATGGGAAAATATACTCAAAGTGTTAAGAGAAAAGCAATTTCAGCGAAGAATATGGTATCCAGCAAGATTATCTTTCATGTGGGAAGAAAAGAACATTCTCAGATAAACAAAACCTAAAAGAATTTACCAGCACCAGACCAGATCTCCAAGAAGTTCTCAAAAGAGTGCTATATCAGGAAAATTAATTCAGACACACAGAAATAAGAGTTCAAAAACTAAGAAAGTGGCCAACTTAATTGTAGGGAGAAGTCTGGAGTTGAATATTAAATCCCAGAATTTAAATGTTAAAATTGAACCACAACAGAAGATAAAGTACATGAGACTGATAGGTTCACGCACCTACCATTTGACAGAATCCTAACCTGTTCTCTGTTTTTAAGCAAAGTTTCTTAGCATTTATTTGATTTAAATTAAAGCTGGTTTTCTTCATAGTACCAAGTGAACTCACCATTGAAAGTAGTTAGATTAAGAAATTGTCTGATCAATGCAATGTGGGTGGGAAAGGAATGGAAGACAATTGTAGACACCAGAGATCATGTGAGAAGAGGGTGGGAGAAGACAGAGGGTCAGAAAGAGGGGTAAAGAAAAAATTCTAGAAGCTAGAAATGGAATTTTTTTAATAATATTCATGATTAAGTCACTATGCAGTATATTCTGGATGGGAAATCACATTTTGTATGCTGTGATGATGCTTAGGGAAAGTCTGTGGTTTTAATCAATCTAGATATGATATGCCTTAGAGAAGACCTTCTTGGGTTGATTCTATTAGGGCTCCTTTGTATTTCTTCAGTTTGGATATTTGAAAGCCTCTCTAGGCATGGAAAGCTTTCTTCCAGAATTTCATGGAGTAGATTATCAATACCCTTACTACTTTCTTTATCTTCTGGGATGCCTGTTTATTCGGATGTTTGAGTGGTTAATGGTATCTGTCTTAAATAGCTGTCTTAACCTGTTTTGAATTTTGGGGTTTAGAGAATGAAGTTTAGGGCAGAGATTCAGTCACCCTAGTCCCTGAATATAGCAGGACACCCCTCATATAAATGGCTGTCTTGAGTTGTGGGTCTGGAAGATGGGATATAGAGCAGAGATTTAGTTGTGTTGGTCCCTGAACACAGTAGGACATACCTCAGATATATATAGCTTCTGTCTTGAGTTTTGGGGTTGGAAAATAGGGTTTAGAGCAGATATTTAGTTACCTGTTCCTTTACTTATTTTTAAAACATATTTTATTCTATTGTGATCCTCTTGCCTCAGCCTCCTAAGTAGCTGGCACCAACAGTACATCCTATGTCTTGCACTTTCAAACAGCGTCTCACCATCTTGCCCACTTTGGCCTCAAGATTATTTTTCTAGAGAAGAAGCCACAGGCCTTCAGGAGAAGGTTCCACATGGCTACAGTGAACTAGATTTTTAAGGAAATGAAGATTTTCTACTAATAAATCAGACTCCAACAAGTGAGCTAGTGCAATCACAATAGAACAGCAAAGAGAATCTAGATAACCTCTGCCTGCTTGTTCCTGAACATTAAGGCTGAACTTCAAGAATTTGAAAGAAACACAACATCCATCAGATGACAAGAAATCACTGCCGGATCATGAGTAATATGGGAAAACGTGGAAATACCTCTCCTCCAAGGGAAAAGAGTAATTCTTCATCCACAAGCAATTTGGTGAAAATCATGGAAATGTCTGATAAGGAATTCAGATCATTCATAATGTCAAAGCTAACACAAATGGAAGAGAAGAGAGATAATGAACTGCTAAAGAGAAAGGAGAAAGAAGTTGACAAGTTCCAGGAGATGAGGAAATTCCTGCAAGATCTAAAAGAGGAATTACATGCTTTACAAAAGATTCAAACAGAACTGCTAGAGATGAAGTCTATAATACAAGAAGTAAAAATCTCCCTTAAAAGTATTAAAAGCAGACTAGATCATACAGAAAATAGAATCTCAGCCATAGAAGAGAAAATTGCTGGCCTAGAAAAATCCACCATGAAGAAGTACTAGATACCATCAAATATCCGAACATCCAGAAAATTGGCATTCCAGAAGGTGAAGAGACCCAGAAGGGCACTGATAATCTATTCCATGAAATCCTGCAAGAAAACTTTCAAAACCTAGAGAGGTATTCAAAGGTCAAGTCCCAAGAAATACAAAGGACATGAAATAGGATCAACCCAAGAAGATCTTCTCCAAGACACATTATAGCCAGATTGACCAAAACCACAGATAAAGACAAGATACTAAGATTGGAAAGAGAAAAACATCAAGTTACCTACAAAAGGACATTCCATCAGGTTAACAGCAGATCTGTCGTCAGAAACAATGCAAGTGAGGAAAGAATGGGAAAATATACTCAAAGTGTTAAGAGAAAAGCAATTTCAGCGAAGAATATGGTATCCAGCAAGATTATCTTTCATGTGGGAAGAAAAGAACATTCTCAGATAAACAAAACCTAAAAGAATTTACCAGCACCAGACCAGATCTCCAAGAAGTTCTCAAAAGAGTGCTATATCAGGAAAATTAATTCAGACACACAGAAATAAGAGTTCAAAAACTAAGAAAGTGGCCAACTTAATTGTAGGGAGAAGTCTGGAGTTGAATATTAAATCCCAGAATTTAAATGTTAAAATTGAACCACAACAGAAGATAAAGTACATGAGACTGATAGGTTCACGCACCTACCATTTGACAGAATCCTAACCTGTTCTCTGTTTTTAAGCAAAGTTTCTTAGCATTTATTTGATTTAAATTAAAGCTGGTTTTCTTCATAGTACCAAGTGAACTCACCATTGAAAGTAGTTAGATTAAGAAATTGTCTGATCAATGCAATGTGGGTGGGAAAGGAATGGAAGACAATTGTAGACACCAGAGATCATGTGAGAAGAGGGTGGGAGAAGACAGAGGGTCAGAAAGAGGGGTAAAGAAAAAATTCTAGAAGCTAGAAATGGAATTTTTTTAATAATATTCATGATTAAGTCACTATGCAGTATATTCTGGATGGGAAATCACATTTTGTATGCTGTGATGATGCTTAGGGAAAGTCAGCTGTGTTTGCTATGAAAATATTTAGATTAATTGAGATCTTTAGTAATTCAATAAAATGTGGAGGAAAAACAGTATAGAAAGCAAACATAGATACCAGAGACAGTATGGGAGGAGAGTAGGAGGTGGCAGAGGGTAAGGGATAGGGAATCAAGGATGGGGGAAAAAAGCAAAACATACAGGAAACAAGAAATGGAAAACTATTTGTTGACAATAACATGTATGTTGATGTGCTTGATTGAGACAATATACAGTGTACTCTGGATGGAAAAATCTCATTTTGTATGTTGTAATGTTGTACAGTGAATGAATGTAAATAAATAAATTTAAATAAAAATAATAACAAAATCCCTCCAATAAATAAATAAATAAGATATTATTTAAGAGAGAGAGAGAGAAAAAAAAAAAAACAGTTGGGAACCAGCACTTAGCGTAATGGCTATGTCGCTGGACTCCCACATAGTGTCGACCGTGGTTCACGTCCCGGACCCGGTGACTTAAAACTCACACTGGGCCCGTGTGCGTGTGTGCCCAAGATCCCGAGAGGAGAATGGAGGAGAAGGGATTGAAGCGTGACCATCCCCCCTGGGGGGTGATTTCTCACTTTCTGTCTCTATGTCTCTCTCTGTCTGGCGAGTGCGCGCGCCCTATAGCGAAAATCTCTCCAAAAACAAACAAACAAACAAACGAAAAAACAGTTGAGTATATATTTTTCCCCCTACCCATGAGGTAAGGGCAGCTGATGAGAGAAAGTGGCTCCTCTCAGCTGCATAGCTTTTCAGACCCGTACTTGAACCTAAACCTGAGTATTGCAACCTTCTTCTGCATTCCTTTGCTAAGCCCCCTTACTTCCCAGGAGAAGCAAGAGTTTAGCATTGAATAATTTGTGCTTTTTTGTTTGTTTGTTTCGATGTATTTTATGCCATTCATCCCTGCAAAGTGGAGAAATTTCCTAGAGTGATTGCTGATGCTAAAGCCAAGCAAATTACATTCTGAGAGCAGCATTTAAATGGCAAATATCACTTACCATCAGTTGAGGATTACCAAGTGTAGGAAAATGACAGGTCAAATCAGAAGAAGTTGGGTTAACCTATTTGAAAAGTCAAGCCTTACCTTATGGAAAGGTAAAACGGGGCTACAGTTTGGAAAGAGATTCTGAACAAATTCACCACTAGACAGACTCCTAATTGCTATCTTCTGGCCTCCCCTCTTGCTGCTTCAGATTTCACCCTGTAGACAGAGTGGGCTCTGTAAAATCCATCTCTGTGGAAAGCCCCTCCTGTGCATGTTTGAATGGACTCTGTAAAACCGTCAACCCTCATGAAAAGTTTGTCAATATTCTGTCCTAGGTGTCTCCACAAACAATGGTTTAAGATTTATTATTATTATTTTTTTTACGATATCATACTGGCCATCTGCTTGTTGGTTTCCTGCATGAGAGTGTGAACTCCTTGAGGAGAGGAGCTATCTTTTATTTAGGGTGGAAAGCTCAACATTTATCTTACATAGATTCTCAATAAATGTTTGTTGATTGATTTTCTGTACAACTATTGTGAAATCTAACCTTTTTCTTTTCTTTTCTCCTTTCTCTTCCTTTTGATGTTTTGCTTTCATTAAGGCTGTTAATCATGTTATTAGTGCTTGAATTTCCATGTACTTAAATTTCACACATCTCAGGTCATGCTTTGAAATGCAGTTCTGGTATCTGTAATGAAGCCTGAAGCCCTGCTTAAAATGACAATAGCTGTATAAATAGATTTTGACTGAAAATTTTATTAATGGCTCCTTTCTTTGGGAGATTAAAAACATGCATTTGGATTTTACAAAGACAATATAAATTAAAAATGGAAAAGTTCAAATCTTTTGCATGAAAAATAGGCTTTATGTAACCAAAACCAAAACAAACAAGCAAAAAACCCAAAAAGTTATTCCAGCTTTCTTGAAAATGACAGTTTCTGTCAAGCTGATTTATAGTACTCAAGGGCCTTTTGTTAACATTCTGTCCCCTCCCCTCTCCTCCACGTATTTAGGTTTATGCTGAGAAATATAACTATCTACCACAGAATGAGTGAGGGGCTGTCATTGTCTAAATGACCATGTCTCAGAAACTAGGAAAGAAATTCCCTAGCATCATTTGTGCAGTATGCATCTGTGCATGTGAGTGAGAAATACTACTGTAACTTAATGTGGCATAGAGTAATAATATTACATTGTTTTGTTTTCTGGAAACTTTTCCTGACCTTCTCATCTAGGTCAGGAATCCCTTCTCTTAGTTCTCTTAATACCCTTCTAACTCTATACTTATCTATCATGCTTAGTATAGGGCACCTGCTTAAAAATGCTGCTGAATCAATGAGATTGTACAATGATATGTATATATATGTATATCTATCTATCTACATATATATAGATATGTATATGTGTGTGTGTGTGTTTGTGATTATATATATGTCTGTATACAGACAGGTGTCTATTTAGCAAAAATGTACATTGCACTTACTATATGCAAGGCATATTTCTAAATGCTTTACACATATATTCATTTAGAACTTTGTAATTTACCAAAGCACTTTTTGACACATTGGCTCATTGGTTCCTCATTTTAGCTCTGGTGAGCAGATGGATAGAAATTACCTTCATATCACAGTGAGGGGAATATACTCAGAGAAGTTCATCTAGTTATCCACAATTACATGGCTTATAGACAGCAGTGTTGGGATTTTTGCCAACTTATTTTGACCCCCATTTCAGCGCCTTACAAGATTCATAGGAGACCACCTTGAACATTTTAGAATTATAACTCTATACTTATCTATCATGCTTAGTATAGGGCACCTGCTTAAAAATGCTGCTGAATCAATGAGATTGTACAATGATATGTATATATATGTATATCTATCTATCTACATATATATAGATATGTATATGTGTGTGTGTGTGTTTGTGATTATATATATGTCTGTATACAGACAGGTGTCTATTTAGCAAAAATGTACATTGCACTTACTATATGCAAGGCATATTTCTAAATGCTTTACACATATATTCATTTAGAACTTTGTAATTTACCAAAGCACTTTTTGACACATTGGCTCATTGGTTCCTCATTTTAGCTCTGGTGAGCAGATGGATAGAAATTACCTTCATATCACAGTGAGGGGAATATACTCAGAGAAGTTCATCTAGTTATCCACAATTACATGGCTTATAGACAGCAGTGTTGGGATTTTTGCCAACTTATTTTGACCCCCATTTCAGGGCCTTACAAGATTCATAGGAGACCACCTTGAACATTTTAGAATTATGATGGGGCAGTAGGTGAAGACTGAAAGGAAGCTCTGGTTACTTTGAAAAGTTGTTTAAGGAAACGAAGACTTAAAACATGTTTAAAAGCAATTTCCAGCATCTTAGTTATCTCTTGCTGCCATACTGCTGTGTAACGAAGAGCCCAAAACTCTTTGTCTAAAGAATAGTTTCTAGTGGCTGATCTATGCTGGGCTTGGCTGGGCAGCTCTGCATTAAGCAGTGTATCTGACTGGGGTAAGCTGAACTCAGGGCTATTCCACACATGTTCATTTTAGGACCCAAGTTGTTTCTTGGAAACATTTTAATGGGCTTGAAATACAAGAATTTAAGCCTAATTACGCAAATTTAATTCAAGCCTCTGTTTGTGTAATATCTGCTAACATCCCTCTGGTTAAAGCAATTTACATTTCTAAACCCAATTCAAGGGGGAAAACATAGTTTATCTATCATGAGGCCAAAGCAGATTACATGGTTAAGATAAACTTTGAATGGAGTGGGGATTTAAATTATACCATAGAAAATAGAGAATGAGTTGAGCATGAATATTTCGAATCTACCACAGAGGGCTTTAAGCAGGGTTGCCAAATTTAGAAAGTAAATAAAAGTACAGGACTCCCAATGAAATTGGAATTTCAGAGAAACATTAAATTTTTTTTAGAATAAGTGTGTCCCATATATGGCATGGGACATAGTTATACTAAAACATATTTGTTGGTTCTCAAAGATTCAAAAGTTACTGAGTGTTCTGTATATTATCAGGTAATCCTAGTTTTAGATGAATCAGTTGTTCTTCATGAGGTTGGATTAATAATAGAACTATATACCTGAATAGTCTGTTTACAAAGTATGCTCATGCTGATTTCTACAGTAACCACACACCTGTCAGAGTTGGCCTTGCTCTCAGAAATGAGGTAGTGGCCTCCTTGAAAATATCTCTAATTATTGTAAGAGGTAAGACAAATGGAGTCCTCAAGGCCAGTTATCTACTGATATTTTTATTAAGCTGTCGATGAAGGAGGCAATGGAAGGTGCTAGAGATTTTTTAGTTTTAAGTTATGTCAGGAAGGGAGTAATTTTGGCCAGGCTCTTCCAGAAATCTCTCTCTGCAGTAGGATTCCAGACTTGGTAATTGTATAATCTGAGTGGAAATAGAAGTGTTTGTCTTTATCATGGCTTTCGTCTCCTCTACACTTGCTAAGTGGGAAAAATATCAGTGTTCTTAGGACCAGGTAAAAAATGGAATGTCCACTCACAGGCCACCTAGGCCAAAGCAGATTCATTTTCATTTGGTGGCCACTGATATTGAAGTGGTGTGAAATCTTTATTTGCAGTGGCTTCTCCTTTGTCTCTCCTTTACCCCTTATCCTCAAATAATTATTTATGGCCCATGGACCTCTGGCATGGCTATTAAAATGGAAGGACAAAGGATACACCTGTGAATTGCTCTAGCTAGCCATTTGAAAGGAATTTGTTGGAGCAAATCACACTGTTCTTTGATTGCTGTGGTGCCAGTAGATTTTTAAGCCGGTACAAAGGGTCTTAAATTGCTGTATGCGTGTGCCTATTTTTAAAGGTTGAAGAGGAGGAGCAGAGATAAACGGTATATGAGAAGTTTGGAATTTTTTCTTTCAAGCCTTGCCTTTTGTCCAGAAATATTTATATTCAAATGCGAGGCCTGGTTTTTGTAGATGAATGCCAACGTCATAAACTTGGGATGTTAATTTTCATTTCTGCAGGGATTGGAAATGATTCATGGTTTGCAGGAGTTAGAGACACCAAAGAATTTTCTATTAGCACCTGGAGCTGACTGTGGAGGTGAAAGGCAGGTCTTGTTGAAAGAAAGGTGTTCTCCAGGGAAGAAAAATGTCACTTTTGTGAATTTTTTCTTTCTTTTGTTTGTGTGCGAAGATGAGATTTTTTTTCTTTGAGAAATAATTTCTGTCTTGTTGCAAAATGTCACTGCAAAATCTGTTTGAGAAAATAGCGAATCATCCTTCTGTTTATTCTTTTTGCTGTGCTCATGAAAATATTACCTTAAGCATGTGGTGAAAATTAAGGGAAAATGAGCCACTTCACCTGGTTTTGTAAATGATCACATTCTTTATACTCCTCAGTTCTGTGAGACTTACAAAAGAAAAATTCCCCTGACTAGCTGATTAAATAAACATCTATTTCTTTTCTAAGAGAATCCAGAGAAGAATAGGAAAAACTGTGGTGGATAAATAGGCACTTAAATCTAATCATTTTCGGGGGAGTGACTGTGTTCTGGCAGTTGGGAGTCTCCTGGGTCAAGAGGGCAGAACTTATTCTTGTAGTTCAGTCCTTGGTTTTCTTGCTGCCATTTCTTCTGCTGTTAACTCTAATGATTATCGAGGAGTCCTGGTCATTATTAAGTGGATAATAATGATAAAGTTACATATACTGATAAAGTAGGAATACTAGTAATTATGGGTATCATTAATCACTACAGCGAAGACATTTTTATATTAATGTGAGGACATTATGCTACGTGATTTTATACTTCCTCTCATTTTTAATTCTCCTAAAAAACTATCGTAAAAACAGCCAAAAAGCATATGAGGAAATGCTCAACATCCCTCATCATAAGGGAGATGCAGATAAAAACCACAACGAGATACCACCTAACCCCTGTCAGAATGGCAAAGATTAAGAATATAAAAAGTGATAAGTGTTGGCAGGGATGTGGTGAAAAGGGAACCCTCCTACACTTTTGGTGGGAATGTAAACTAGTTCAACCACTCTGGAGAACAATATGGAGGTTCCTCAGGGATCTACAAATAGAACTACCATTTGATCCAGCAATCCCACTTCTGAGTATTTACCCAAAAGACAGGAGAACGCTCAGTCAGAAAAGTGCTTGCACATCAATGTTTATTGCAGCATTATTCACAATTGCCAAGACATGGAACCAACCTAAATGTCCACAAACCAATGAATGGGTTGGAAAAGTGTGGTATATATACTCTATGGAATACTACTCAGCCATAAAAAACAATAAGACCCTGGAATTTGATAGAAAATGGTCAGATACGGAGGATCTATTGCTGAGTGAAGTAAGCCAGGCTATGAAAGAAAGATATTGTATGTATCCACTCAATATATACCGACTATCCGCACTCTATAATAGAGAGCAAAAATTCGGAGGACATAAACACAGTGAAGGTACTTAATGAGAATAGGACGGCAAAGTATTTTTACAAGCAAAATGAGAAATAGCAAATGACTGTTTTAAAAAATAATTATAATAATAATAATAATGATTGGGAAAAACATAGAAAAGATATTGAATGTTGAAGCGGGGAGATTAATGTCTTTGTACTGACTGACTTGCATGGCATTCCCTTTTGAAAAAGCAATGTAATACACTGTAAAGTTATATGTAATCCAATGTAATATAAAGAAGATTATGATGATAATAAAAAACTAAAAAAAAACTATCGTAAAGATGCTATTAGGGTCTAATTTCATAGGAAGCAAGGTACATGGAGGTTAAAGAACTAACTTGGTATTCCACAGCTATTATGTACAACAGTTATAATCTGAACCCAGACACTATGACTCCAAAGCCAACATTTTTAACATTGAAAATGTTTAATGAATTTGTGTATTGGTATAATGTGATAGATACCCCAAGGTCTAACCCTGTCTTGCCTATGAGATTCTGCCTCCCCTCCTTTTTTTCTATAAGGTATGAGCACCTGTTAGAGAGAAATGGAGATGGGGCTGGAGGGGAGAGATATCACCTCTGGGGAAATGGCAATCCCTTCCTCCAACCTTCTCTTGGTATTTTGGGCATGCATATACACATGGCCATACACATAAACATGCCTGGCATGTTTTTCAAGCCACTTGGGCCCAGGACTCAAACCGCACAACCAGCCATATGGGGTCTAACTGTCTTAACTGCCATGTCACCAGCTGGACCCTCTGCCTCTGTTTTATGTTCCCCTTTCTCTAGATTACTTTTCCAGACTTGGCAGGCCAGGTGAGATGTCACTTAGGAGAATTTGCCAGAGTCAGGAATTGAGAAGTAAGGAGGAAACACTGAGTTAAGAAAAGGAGGTAGAGGGACCAGCAGATGGCATAATGATTAAGGTGCTGGACTCCCACATCGTTGACAGCAGTTCAAATCTAGAATCCAACTGCTTGAAACTCATGCCAGGCACCTGTGTGTGCATACCCAAAATACTGAGAATGGAGAAGAGATCCCTGGGGAGTGATTTTTCACTTTCTCTCTGTCTCTCCAGTGAATACATGCACCCTATAGCAATAATCTCTCAAACAAACAAACAAACAAACAAACAAAAGAGTAAAGGAGGAGGAGGGCTGGCTCTAGCCCAATGGTTATTGGAGCCAGGTCTCACATGGACAACATGGTTTGAATTCCAGCCCCTGTGGCTTGAAAAACGTGCTTGGCATATATGCATGTGTGCTCAAAATCCTGACAGGGTGGAGAAATGGAGAAGTGACTACAGTGTTGCCACAGCCCCATCTGGGGGCACTTTTCCTCTCTTGCTTTCTGTCTATGGTGAGTGCACATGCCCTCTAACAATTAAAAAAAGGAAGAGAGAGAAGAAAGAAAAAGAAAGAGAGAGAAGTAGAGTATGTCACCTTCAGGAGGTATCAAGGGTCTAAAGTGCGGCAATGTAAACCGTGAGAGGAAAGGTCGAAGAATCTGGAGAGTGAGACAAGCACAGCCCTACTCTTCCTCTGCCATGTGTATCAGATGTGGTGGGCACTTCAACC
Organism: Tupaia belangeri chinensis; assembly: GCF_000334495.1. Classification (NCBI taxonomy): domain Eukaryota; kingdom Metazoa; phylum Chordata; class Mammalia; order Scandentia; family Tupaiidae; genus Tupaia; species Tupaia belangeri. The sequence goes on from NW_006207284.1 coordinate 3,546,402, forward strand.
AGACCCATTAAAGAGCAGGGTAACACAGGGCTCAAGAAACTTCACATTCTCCTCAGGGGAGGCTATTTCTGAAGTTCTGTAATGATTACTCTGTGGAGGTGTAAGTGTGATGGGAGATAGAAGTGACTGTGAAAATGGGAGACATTGCTAATAAGGATTAGTTACTTACAAACCAAAAATAGATTTCTTCTTGGGGAAAGGCTGGGTTAAGATTTTGCAAACTCAAGATTGTTTTCATTAACTTTAGACCTCATGGGGAAAACATCTTTACCCATTTTTACATTAGCATGGATTACTCAGACACATAGATAAATTTTGACAGTAGGGAAGGTCAGGGCAGAAAACTATTATATCCATTAACCTTTTGAGTAAGTGCAGGCCCAGGCCAGGTCCTGCAGAGGTAAGATCCAGGCCTACATAAAGGCAATCAGCACTAGAGAGCAAGAGGCCCAGAAGGCAAACTTTCTACCTCACAATGTTCCTTGCCCCATCTCTGCCAGGAACTATGTTATCTTGGCCAGTCAGGTTTATGGCTAGGTTAGTAGAAGTGTGGGGGTACCTACAGCACCTCTAATGGAAAATCACTCTAGCCTCCAAAGCTCAGGAAGGAACAGCATCAGGACCTTGAGAGGACTTTCTACACTCCAATCCGCGTGTGCTACCAGTGGTGTATCTTACTGTGTTGTGTGTTTTCAAGCATGCTGAATGTATGCAGAGGATTGCATCCTCATTTGGAGTTCCGTAAGAAGGATGATGTGGCTGGTGAGATGGCCACATTTGATGCAGGGGCATTTGGTGATGGGTTGTGGCCCTGTAGTATGGCTGGATGGACTCCTGTTTTTATGAGGGCCCAGTTTCCACTGTGCCAACCAACGAGTGATAAGGCAGCATTCTGTTGCTCAGACGAGTGGTGCCTACCCTTACAAAAGGCATATGGTTTGAAACCAGTGCTAGTAGAGGCCCAGAATCCTGGCTCTGGGCATTATGCCACTTTTGACATGACTGACTCCAAGCTGAATGGAAAACATCGGAGAGAAAAATTTCTAATGAACATAGCTCAGAGAATTGAAGACATGACCTCTCTTCCTGTCCCTGCCTTATCTTTATTGTCAGTAAGAAGACTGAATGACAACGCTGTCCTATGCCATGCTCTGTGATGATGACAATGTTCTGCGACCGCACTATCCAATGGTACCGTAGCCATTGTGGCTATTGAACACTTGAGATATGGTTCATGTGACTACAGAATTGAATTTTTAATTCTATTTCATTTTATCTCATGTAATTCAAAGAACCACATGTGGTAGTGACTATCGATTATATAAATGTAGCTGGCAATTTTTTATGGCTCAGTTATAAAAAAAATAATGCATACATAAATGCACACAGACACACTTAGCATTTATATAGTTTCTATCTACCAAACCTCCACATACCCATCACTTTATTACCATATTCGTTATTTCTTAAAGCCCAGGGAGAGTGATGTCCTTGTTTTTCCCCTTTTTTTTCTTTGGAGAGGTTTTCGCTATAGGGCGCGTGCCAGACAGAAAGAGAGAGACAGAGAGACAGAAAGCGAGAAATCACCCCCCAGGGGGGATGGTTACGCCACAATCCCTTCTCCTCCATTCTCCTCTCGGGATCTTGGGCACACACGCACACGCACCCGGCGTGAGTTTTAAGCCACCAGGTCCAGGACGTGAACCGCGGCCGACTACATGGGAGTCCAGCGACATAGCCATTACGCTAACTGCTGGTTCCCCACATTTTTTGTTTTTATTTGCTAGAGGTCATGTGCATTTGCCAAACTGAAGTGGAGAGAGACAGAGAGACAGAGAGAGAAAGCAAGAAGGCATCCACCATGGGGGGGGGAATAGTCATACTGCAACCCCTTATTCTCATTTCTTCTTTCAGAATTTTGGACATGCACACACATGTACCCAGCTTGTTCTTCAAGCCACTCAGTACAGGACTTTAACTGTGTGGTTGGCAAGTGGGATCCAGCCACTGTAAGCACCATATCACCGGCTGGCCTGTTTTCACATTTTATAGATGAGAAAACTGTGTCACAGAGAAGTTATGTTTTTCCTGGGGTTACTTAGTAAGCAAACAGTAGAACCAGGGCTCCAACCCAGAACTCCTTCTTAATCTTGGGATGGTAGGTGGTAATTATGAATCTCTCAAGAGATATCCCACTTTACACTCTTTTGTTAATCCACTGGCCATATGACTGGGATGGCCTTAATGAGGTTCACTCAAAAAGCAGAGCCTGAGGCAAGGACTTGGCTCACAAAATTTATTTTGGCAACAGAATTAAATGTCTGGGAAGTAAAATAGAAGAGAAAGTCAATCCAAGGATATGTTACTAGGGCAATTCTGAAGGCAGTTGGTCTTAATGCTTGAGGGAACCTCTAAGAGAATCTGTAGCATGCTCCTTCAAGTGTCTACCAGGCAAACTGGACCATGGGAAGAAACAATATAACATAGCTGGGGGGAAAGTCAGAGATGAGAATCAGAAGAACCTTTGTGGCTCTCAGAATGGATTCTTCTACGTAAATTTAAAACAAATGGCCCTAACCTTTGATTCTGTCAGTGAGCTATAGTGTACTTGATTGCTAACAGAATGATATTGCTTTTGCGTATCATGTGCAATCCTGTTTTAATGGAAAGGCTGATTTCTCCCATTGCCTTATCTTTTTCTGCTTGACTTCATTATACCACCTAGATAGAGTGAGTTCAGGCAAAGCAAATGTATTTAAAATCAGCTTGGGCAGAATAAAATTTAGAAGTCAACCTATAAGTCAATGTATTCCGAAGCTGCATAAAAACTTTCCTTAAAACACTGTTATCTCACTCATCCACTTATGGGCAGTGTGGCATAAAAGTTAACAGCACTAGCTCTGAAATCAGATTGCTGAGTCCAAATCCTTGCTCTACGACATACTAGCAATGTGACTCTGGGCAGATTATTTAACCTCTCAGGGTCCAATATCTTCATTTGGAAATAAGGATTATTATTATTATCTATCTTATCAAGCTATGGTGAGAATTAATCAAGTTATACATGGAAAGCACTTATAACAATGTCCGCAATGTAGAAAGCACAACATGCATGTTTGTTATTATTTGTTCATTCATTAATTGATTAAGAATCACTTAATGTCTGATATAAACAAAACACTGTGTTCCCTGATTGATGGGCACACATGAATTTAATAATGTCTCCATTGACCACTCTATCCTTTTGAAATTCTTCATGCTCTAAGTTCTCAAATTCTGCCCTTCTTCCTTTTCTTTCTTACTTTATCAAACCTTATTTTCCTTTACTGGTTCCTCTTTTCTCTCCAATCTTTAAATGTTAAAATGTTTCGTGGCTCATTCAGTCTTTGCACCTCTTCTATTTTTTTTTTTCTTTTTAAGAGGTTTTTGCTGTAGAGCATGTGTGCTTGCCAGAGAGAGAAAGAGACAGACATAGTGAAAGGGAAAGTCAAAATCACCCACCCCTGGGGGATGGGCATGCCACAATCCTTTCTTTTCCATCCTCCTCCTGGGATCTTGAGCATGCATGCACATGCACCCAGTGTAAGTTTCAAGCCATTAGGTCTGGGGCTCAACCCTGGTCAGTCATGTGGCAGTCCCTGATGTAACTGTTATGCCATCTGTGGGCCCCTGGGCATCTTCTGTTTCTTACCAACACATTCTCTGTATGTAATCTTGTCTGGCCCTATGATTTTAAAGACACCTTCTTGCTGATCATTCCCAAATATGTATTTCTAGTTCTGACCTCTCCCTTGATCTAAAATAATAAATTCACCTTTCTACTTGAAACCTTGATTTGGATATTGGCTAGACACCTCAAAACAATTACATTCAATTAATGGGTATAATTACAGTATATCAAATGAATTTTTCCCATGATGAATACATTGTATATTGGTTCAGTCAAAGATATTACCATACGCATTATAATTAACAGATAATTTTCCATTTTTGTGTCCCTTAAATGGTTTGCTTCTTTCTTTTCCCCCTTGATTCCCTCCCTCTCACTCTTCTCTCATACTGTCTCTAGTATCACCATTGCTTTCCATGCTTTTATATCTTCCAGTCTTTCAATTCTCCCATATAGTGCAGATATTCACTATACATTGAATGGGGACATACAATGCCTCTGTTTCATAGCCTGTCTTGCTTCACTTAGCAGTAAATGCCTGCCCTATGGCAAAAACTACTGGAGGCTGGAGGATTGTGGGATTGAGTCTGTGTCTCTCTCTATCTCTCTTGACACCTCAAATTTAACATGGTCCGAAGACACCTACTGGTTCCCATTCACTCTCCATTTTATTTTTCTTTTACTTTCTCTTTGTCAGTAAACAGAATCCTCAATTAACTAATTGCTCAGGCCCCAGCCCAGGAGTTATCTTTTCCTCTTATTCAATACCCAATTCAATGGTGTGTACAAAATTGTCTCTTAAAGTCCGAGAACTTTTTAAAAAGAATTGTTTAATTTTACTTTATTTATTATTGTTTTCCAATTTGATCAGAGAGAGACAGAGAGGAAAAGTGAGAAAGAGGGCCATCAGGTCCAGGATTTGAACCACGGTTGACCATGTGCAAGTCCAGGGCCTTTAACTACCATTCCACCTGCTGGCCCCAGTCTGAGAACTTCTAGTGTATCCATTGCTAGGCTCTCTGTGTATGACTATACACGTTGTACATTGCACAAGTGAGTTCCTCCTAATTGGTACCATAGGTTTGCATTTTTATATTAAAATTTTTCCAGCAGATAACTTAAATCTTTCTTCTCAAAAAGTCAGAATATCACCAAAATTTCTGACACCTACAATCGAAATTCCTTGAAGATTAAGTGCCTCCTTCTAAATTTCTGATAGTGCCATAAGAATAATCAGTGACCCTAACCATTGCTAAAATTGCTACCATTTCTAGTTTATGTCACCATACTCTCTCAGATTATGACAACACCTTTCTAATTAGTCCTAGCCTCCCTTGTAATCTGTTTTCTAGACAGCGGTCAGAGAGGTCCTAAGATGTGAACCACATGCAATTGTCATTCTTGTTCTTAAATCTCTATTATTTATTTATTGTCATATAACTAAATTAACTTAAAACAGCAGAAATTGATTATCTCATGTTGGTGTGGGCCCTAAGTTCAGGAAAGGCTTAGCTGGAAGGTGCTGGCTCTAGGTATCTCAAAGTGTTGCAGTCAGGATGTTGGCCAGAGCTGCAGTCATCTGAAGGCTCGACTGGAGCTGGAATATCTGCTTCCAAGATAGTGCACTCAAACAGCTATTGACAGGAGGCCTCAGTTTATCATCTTGAGGACTTCTCTACTGCTTAAGTGTAATCACAACATGGTAGATGGTTTTTCCAAGAGTAAGCGATTCAGAAAAGAAGTAGGCAGTGGCTATAATGTGTCTAACTTTATTATTTAACTCAATATTTCCTAACAGGAGGGATTTTTATCTCCCACCTCTGAAGATATTTGGCTTATTGTGGAGTTATTTTTAGTTATCAAACTTCAGAGAGGGGTATTAATAGTCTCTAGATGATAGAGGTCAGAGATGCTGCTAAATATCCTACAATGCAAAGGACAGTCTGTCACAGCAGAGTTATCTGGTCCAAAATGTCAGCACTGTTGCAGTTGAGAAACTGTGCAAGTCCAGGGCCTTTAACTACCATTCCACCTGCTGGCCCCAGTCTGAGAACTTCTAGTGTATCCATTGCTAGGCTCTCTGTGTATGACTATACTTGTATATTGCACAAGGGAGTTCCTCTTTCTCAGAAAACCCTGTCCTCATCTCCAAAGCCAAAGTTGAGACACTCCATTTAACCAGCATCAATTACTCACTGTTCTATAACCTTATTTTTTTGTGCTCATAGCACTTGTTATACTTTAAAGTTAGCTATTTATGTGTTGATATATTTACTTCTATCTCCTCCCACTAGAATGAAAGCTCCACAAGGGTAGGAGCTTTGTTCTGTTCATCTTTTTATTCTCAGAGGCTAGGACGGTGCTTGAAAAATAGTAGGTTATCAATAAATACTTGTCGAATGAATGCATGAATGAGTGTTCTTCTTTTTAAATGTGTTACATATAGACTTCTAGCAGAGGTGAATTTATTTTTTTAAAGAATTATTTGTTGAATTATTATTATTATTATTTTCTAAATTTGCTATGGGGCATGTGTGTTCACTAGAAAGAGGTAGGGAGAGAGAGAGAGAGAGAGAGCAGGTGAGAAAGTAAGCCACCAGATCTGGGGCTTGAACAGCAATAGGCTATGTGGGAGTCCAGTGTCTCATTACCATACCACCTTCTTGTCCAGAGATGATTTTCTTAAATATATATGCAGGAGGGGGTGAGAGGAGGAGCAGAGAAGTAACATCCTTTTGAAGTAACCTCCTTTCATAGCATTGTGGATGAGACCCTACATATATTTTGAGTTATTTATCCTGTTATCTCTGATAAATTTTCTATTCCAAGTTTGTTTCCTTTTCCTTCCTGTCTTGTGGCCTTGGCATGCACTTGTAGGAACATTTAGTTGCCATCTTTGGACATGGATTAGGACAAGGAAATTGATCACCTGAACTTGGCCTCATTAATTTAGTACTACAGCCATTGTCTCTACGTAACTAAGGAGCCCCTGCAACCAAGTCCAACTACATAAACCACTTTTGAATTTTTTGACTAAAGGGCTATATTTACAGAGGAGGAGAATGTACTGCAAATAAAGAATCAATCTTTTATTGGAATAATTAAAAGCTAAACTCACTGCATTGTACTGCAATGTTAGTAGATTCAGTCTGCACAGTTCTGCCAGTCCCTTGGGTATTTTGAATTTATAGACACTCTTTATCCTGAGTTTACTTTTGGACTTGGCTGTCTCAGGAGCAGTGATTCATGTAACTCTAGTACAAGAATCACCTTCAGATAGATCACAGCTGAATTCCTAAGCTCCCAAATCTTTACTCAATCTGACAGTCCCAGACACCTCCAAGAAAAAGAAGATGTCTGCACAGAATAAGTTGTCTTTTAGGACAGGATCTGCTAAACATGGTGAAGAGAGAATCAAGGAAGAGAGGTCTTCCTAGGCGAAGACTACTGGTCAACCTATTTCAAAAGGATCCCATTTAGACCTAAATCATTCCCTTCATAGTTTCAAACTTCTAGATTTAAGTTAATACCAGAGTAAATGTCTGTGGAATTTCCACTTACTGGATGAGAACTGATAGAACTGGACCATTTTGTGAGATGGCTTGGGAGAGAAATCATTAGCAGCATTTGAAACTGGAGTGTAAAAGTCCTCAGTTGCTGGGTATCAGTGTATCACTGAGATAACCTTCCATGCCATGATGAGGAGCAGGCTAGCTCTGCTTGAAATAACATAATTACAGTACTTGGCAAAAAGTTGAGGACAACAAAATAAAGTTCAAGAACTCAAGCACATCCGCCACACAGAAAGGCAGAAAATCCTCAATCTAGACATCCTGGGGGAAAATGAAGTGGTGGGGTCTGAGGTACACACAAGCAGTTGTGCTATAAATGGCAGCTGCCTCAAGCAGAAATTTTTATTACAGAAATAAAGGAGGGATTCAGTGACACCTTCATGTAGGTGAATGAGTCGCTGTAAGTTTCCTTCCAGATTCCAGGGTCATAAGCTCGAGAGAGGCTTTGAAGATGGAAAGGCACAAAAATGGAATATAAATTCCTCATATTTTGGAGAAAGGTGATTTAAACATAGGAATCTGACTTGGATCATTCCTTCTCTGCCATGAACTAGTACAACTAAATACATCACTTAACCCTTCACCCTATGTTAAGAACTTCCAATCTAATAGAAATTCCTCCTGGCAGACTAGTGGAAACTTTCTTCATTTTGTTGTCTTCTGAGACTTTGCCTAACAGGGATTCCTGGTCGCAAGTGAGAAGAAACAGCAGAAACATATTTTGTGTGATGCACCACTAAGATAACCACCAGCAACACAGGAAGAAGCCACCAAATTTAGGTAACACAGAGTTAATCTCTGTAGGCTTTAAGTTTTCTCCTCTGTGAATTGAGAGGATAGAGCTAGATAACTTTAACAATTCCTTATAAAAAACATATCCAAAGATGGCAACCTTTAACTTTCCTATAAGTGCATGCATAGGCCATTAGATAGGAAGGAAAAAGAAGCAAATTTGGAATAGCAAATTTATCAAAGATAACAGGATGAACAATTCAAAACATATGTACAATCTCCACATTGCTGTAAAAGGAGGTTACTTCAAAAGGATGTTACTTCTCTGTGCATTATCTCGCCCTTCCCCCATATATTTAAGAAATATATCTACATTATTTTCCAGATGCTTATATAGAACACTTAAAATATGTGAACTCATTCATTTATTCACTGATTCAACAGCTATTTATGATCTAATTTATGAGACTGCTCCAAATGAAGTGAAAGATAAAGTTGCTGAACTGAAGACTTTTGTTTATCTCATTTATTAAAAATGCTTATTGTGTTCCACCAATAAGCCAGGAGCTGAATTTAGATCTAGAAATTTAGAGATAAACATACATAATCTCTACTCTCAAAGACTTTACCTTCACTTAGAGAAATAGTCAATTAACAACCCATTATATACAGTATGGTGATTGCTGGAATGGAGAAAGCTCTTCACCTAAAGAGGTTTGAATGAGGGATTTTACTTTATTTTGTTTCTGAAAGAGTTTGTTTACTTAGTTGCTACCAGACTCAACCTCTGATACTGAAAAAAGAAGTAAAGTTTTTGTCTGTTTGTTTGTTTTTTAAGAGAGATTTTTGCTATAGGGCACATGTGCTCGCTGGAGAGACAGAGAGAGAAGACAGCGAGAAATCATGACCCAGGGCAGAAGGCCATGCCATAGTCCCTTATCCTCCATTCTCCTCTCAGGATTTTGGGCCTGCACACACATGTGCTCAGTGTGAGTTTCAAGCCACTGGGTCTAGGACTTGAATGATGGTTGACTACATGGGAGTCCAGTGACATAAACATTATGCCATCTGTTGGTCCCAAGTTGAAACTTTTATCTTAGTCTGTTTTGTGCTCTTATTACAGAATATCTAAGACCAGGTAATTTAGAAAGAACAGAAATTTATTTCTCACAGTTGTGAAGGCTAGGAAGTCCATGAGTGAGGGTCCCACTTCTGTCAGGAGCCTACATGCTGGAGGCATATCATCCTATGGCAGAATGCAGAAGGCCAAGAGAGGCAGAGAGAGCTGACCTCTTTCTTATAGCAATTCACTCTTATGACAGTGAACCCAATTCCGCAATACTGACATTATTCTATTCATGAGGGCAGAGCTGTCAATCATGAGAGCAGGCTAATCACCTGTTAAAAGTTGCACATTTCCACATGTTGCTTTAATGATTAAGTTTACAACACATGAATTTTGGGGAACACATTCAAACCACAGCATAAGCATTAACATTTAAGCACACTGGTCCTGTTCATGGGAAGAAATGATTCGAGCTGAGTAGATAATTGCATGGTGAATATTCTAAGCAAAGATAGGCACTTTAAAACAGTCTGAATATGAGGTCCTATCCTATCCTTGCAATGGAGAAAAATTGAACAAGAAGGGGGCATGAAGAAGCTGCCAGTGTACTAGCTTCTTAATTAGGCTCTGTGATGACTTATGAACATCTCAAACTCTGTATGTCATGCAAATTTGTGTTTCTATCCACCTCCTTTCTAAGGCCAAATAGAAATGTTCCTTAACTTACTAATATTTTGAAGCCTACATATCTACCCCTAACACATTCAAACCACAGCATAAGCATTAACATTTAAGCACACTGGTCCTGTTCATGGGAAGAAATGATTCGAGCTGAGTAGATAATTGCATGGTGAATATTGGCCCCTAAGCAAAGATAGGCACTTTAAAACAGTCTGAATATGAGGTCCTATCCTCACCATGCAATGGAGAAAAATTGAACAAGAAGGGGGCATGAAGAAGCTGCCAGTGTACTAGCTTCTTAATTAGGCTCTGTGATGACTTATGAACATCTCAAACTCTGTATGTCATGCAAATTTGTGTTTCTATCCACCTCCTTTCTAAGGCCAAATAGAAATGTTCCTTAACTTACTAATATTTTGAAGCCTACATATCTACCCCTGCCCTAGTTCTGGACATCCAAACAAGAAGTGAGCACACTGAAGTCTTTGACTGTATGATACCATAAAACCACACAGGGAGCTTTTGAATGGACATTCTGTCATTAAGCCAATGTCTCTTCATTTCACGTGATTTTTTTTGTTTTCCTTCCATGAAGATATACCACGACTTTTACTTTTCAACAATGTGCTTTGTTTCTCTCCCCTCATCTACAGCATGATAAACTCAGCCTGCCTTGCTTTGTTGCTGATGCTGCCACAGTGAATTATGGCATCTCTGTGAAATCTTTGCTGAAAAGTAACTCCCATCCTTCCAGATTCGTTTGTATATTTCCTCCCATCTCTGACTAATGTGACAGGAGTCAGTCACATAGGCCTGAGCCCAGTAGGAGAATCTGACAAACACCGCTGTCCAAACTACGGGCTAAACAGATTAAAAACACCATTAACACCATGTCTGTCAAAGAACAAATTTAATAAAAGGAATTAGTTAAGTTTCTATCCATGCTAATGGAGGGGATCAGTGGTGCCAGTAATCCAAATATCAGTTGTATTTAATTTTGTTTCTCCTGCCCTATGCTCTGAGTAACTGAAGAGCCATAGAGGGCAGGAAGAGGTGTCTGCAGGTGGCTCAGAGGCCCAAAGGTTACATGGAAGAGACTCCTTGTGAGGTCTGTGACTGAGGTCAAGAGTTCTCTTCTTTTGAAGGCAGAGCATCTCAGTTCTCTGACAGGGTGTATTTAGTTTAGTTCAACACACATTTAGTAAGAAGCTACCATGTGCCAGACACTGCATTAGGTACTGAAGATTTAGAGATGACTAAGGGACTGTGAATGTAATGCGTGTATGAGAATGACCAGCTGAGGTGGGGGACACTCCTGCACTATCAAACTTATCAGTATAGTTCACTCCTGATGTTGAGTAACAGGGTCAATTGCTTCTAGTACCTTTTGTGTGCCACTGGACTTTAACTCAGGACATTGGAAAGCTTCTTCAAACTTTTCCCTGAATTTCTGGGTTTCTGACTATGTTTTTATCCTTATCACTATGTCCACTCTTTTTAAATTTTCTTGAGAATATTTTCCTCTATCTTATTATAAAATGTACAGTTCTTTAGTTTTGGTCTCTCTCCTTAGCCTC
>NW_006207284.1:3557711-3561553 GCF_000334495.1 Tupaia belangeri chinensis
ATAAGCTCAGCCGTCCTCATGGTGTTGATGAATGCCTTGATGGTAACTGCTAAATGTGCATCAATAGTCAAGAGTTCCCCTCTAGCTTCAGCAGCTTAGTGGACAGTCCATCCTGAGGTTGCTTGGAGGTACCTCATACTTAGCATGTCCAAATCCAACCCATAATCTTCCCTTCCAGATTCGCTCCTCTTCCAGGACTCCTTTTCTTGGTGAATGTCACCATAATTTATCCCATTATCAACCTAGAAATTTGATATAAATCTATACAGCTCCTATTCCCCAAGTCCCACATATAAATCATCACCAGATCCTAATGGTTTTATTTCTTAATTGTGTATGGAATTCACCCAGTTATTTCCATTACTGTGACCACTACCAATGACGAAGTTAACCTCCTTTTTTGCCTTGGTCAGTAAGTCCCCATATCTGCTTTGGGTCCTGTCTAATCTTTTCTTCATAATTTATCTAGAGTGATTATTTTTAAAACACATATATGATGTTTGGGATTTACTTTAATATTCCAGAAAAACTAATGAACAGAAGAAAGATAAAAAAAAAAAAACAGGTGAAGTGTTTATCACCATTTAGGCTGAGTGATGAGTTCAAAGGGGGTTTATTTTGCTATTCTGTCTTCTTTAGTGTATGCTTTTAACTTTTCATAATAAAAATCAGCATGTACATACACAAATACTGACATGCTACCTTCTTGCTGAAAATAACTTACACGTTTTGTTTTGTTTGCCACAGGACACGTGCACTCAATGAGAGAGAAAAAGAAAAACAGCAAGAGGGAAAATAAGAACCCTTCCCCCCCAGGGGGGATGGCCGTGCTGCCATCCCTTTCTCTCCATTCTCTTCCTGGGATTTTGGGCACACACGCACACATGTTCAGCACTCTGAGTTGAGCGGCTGAGTCTAGGCTTTTTAATGCCCATAGTATAAAGATGACATTTTTTTCATAAGAATTCAAGTTCTGATGTAGGCTCTATGGATCTTTCCAGCCCTTTCTGCACCCTGGGCTCTTCCTCTCAGCCCTCCAGTTCTACTTTCCATGTGTTACTCCCCGAACAACTCTATCCTACTAGCTACAAGGTGGGCACATTTTCCTCCTCCTGACGAGTTCAAATCCATCTAATATAGACTCTCAGAATACCTGGTACTGTTTCCTTATGGTACATGTCATCACTACAGTTTGTGTATAATTGTATGAGCCATCCCATCAGTGTCTGCTTATTCCACCAGACCATAAGATATAGGAGTCACCATTTTATTCCCAAGCACAGTGCCAAGCTCATGTCATCATGATCAATAAGTATTTGTTGACTGAATGAGAAGAGGTAGAGATTATTTGGGGTGACATTCACTTTGCAACTTGACCACAGAAGCTGTGGGATCAATTGGAAATGAATTAAGATGAGCCTGCTGGGAGGAGAATGGGGCACTGGTCTGTCTATCTGCAGTACCTGTGGGGCAGTGAGGTGCTATTTCCCAATTCTGCCTTGTACTCCAGAGTAGGCTCATGCCTGTGATCAGAGGAGCCTCCTTCCCAGAATCAGGCTTCAGCGGCTTTCTGACTATTGCAGCTGTCTCCTTTCTTTCAATTGGTCCTTGGACTCAGTGCTTCCAGGAATGAATCTGTCTTCATTATCTAATGGCTCAGGCCTGGGCTTTATCTTGAGTCCTTTTCATGGTCCATTTTTCTGAGTTCTGACTTGCTGTGCTACATAATACTCTTAAGTTTCTCTAGGATACACCTGACACAAACTCCCTCCCAGTGGAACCTGGCCTAAACATTTCAGCCTTCCTATCTAGGTGCCTCATCTGCTATTCTAGTCTAGTGACAGAGACATCCCAACAGGGGTAGCCTACCCGCTGATCACTACCTGCCAACCAGTCTGCTGAGCACTCCCTGCCTGAATTCTTCCCTGCTGTCCCCTGTCTACCTGTTAGGGCTTCAAGTACAGTCGATGGAATTAGGTCAGAGACTGTGTTGTATCTCCTGACTTTCTGCCTCCCCATAGGACACTCTCTAGCCTCAAGACTGCCAACACTCTCTCTAGAGAACTCTGCTTCCAGAGGCAGTTTCATGGTCTGCTAGGTCCCCACAGACTATGGTGATCCAGGACGAGAAGGCCCCAAATCAGTTCAGTATCACCTTCTCCCCGCAGTAAAGGCATCACTGGGATGAGATAGAAAGAACCAAGGATCAGCAGCTGGGAGACAGCTACAGTCTCTGCTTTGTCACTATCAAGCTGAATGGTCTAGGACAAGCCACTTCAGCTACATTGGTTTCAGCTTCTTCATTAAAAATAAAAGGTAGGAGGGAAAGAAAGAAAGGAAAGGAGGGAGGGTAAGACATTTTGTTAGATTCATGGTTCTCAAATATTTATGTAACAGTGTTTGGTGGCCAAACATGTTTGAAGAACACTTAGGGTAAACAAACTTTAATAGATTTTTTACTAGCAGGACTTCTTAGGGTATTTAATGAACTAAAGTGTGTTATGACTCTCCATAAAAGATAGGAAAGTTAAAGGTTTGTCATATTTATGTGAGTACATATGGAAATTGTACTGGGAAATACCAGAAGAAATTATTTCTGTTTCTAAATGTCTATTCTTTTCATGAAAAGATTTGGCATTTTATCCATATTTGAAGTGTGATATCTAAGTCTAATATGTCTGAATTTTTGAAAAAAAAATATGATGTTCATTAAAAGGAGATGTTTGGGCCAGCCCATGGCCTAGTGGTTAAGGCAGCTAGATCCCACATGGCAACTGTGTAGTTTGAGTCCCAGACCTTGCAGCTTAAAAAACATGCTGAATATGTGTGTGCATCTGCCCAAATTCCCAAATAGAGGAAGAGATGGATTGGGGAGTAACTATGCCCTGCTGAGGGTGCTTTCTCATTTTCCCCCTCTGTCTCTATCTGGTGAGCATATGTGCCCTCTGGCAAAATAGATAAGATAGATCGATAGATAGATGATAGATAGATAGATGATAGATGATAGATAGATATATAGATGATAGATAGATAGATAGATAGATAGATAGATAGATAGATAGATAGAAAAATAAATAAATAAAGGAGTAGTACCTCCTTTCAGTGGAGGAGCTAAACTACTTCTTTCAGTAGGCCACACAGTAGGCTCTAGCAGTTCAGTGGGAAAAAAACAATATCCAGTCAATCCAGTGCCTTCCTGATCAAGGCCAATTTCCTCATCAGCAGAATACATCACGGAATGACAACAACCATAAAGGCCAATCACACATTTGAGAAGCAGAGCAGCATGAAGTGGCCAGATCAGGATCTATTTTGAAGGGTAACGGCTATTGAATACTGTTGCATTGGGCTGGCGTGCTGAGGTAATATGAACTCAACATTCATAGCTGAACAGTTAGTCCTGTCTTATAGTATCCTTTTTTGCCAGTTCATGAACTTGGTCTGTTATGCCAAACTCAAGACAGGTCAATAGAAAACTCTATTATTTCAGTAAAACTGAGAGTATATCCTGATCCATTTGCTCTCAAATAACCAGTTTGATAAACATGGACTGTTTCACCTGCTACAACTTTTCAGTATCTGCCCATTGGCCAAATCCACAAGAGAGGAGCATTTCACTGGCTACCTAGAGTCACAACCTGAGTCCTGACCCCTTCAACTTTCTTGAGTTCTCTCTGCACTGTGAGATTTCTTCAGTCTCTTTGTCTTTGTGTTCATGGGACTCCCTACTTCTATTGTCCATTTTACCTACTAGCATCTCCCAGCTTTTCACCCTATCCTTTGAGCTTCTTTTTTTTTTTTTTTTTTTTTTTTTTGAGTTTTTTCCTTTTGGGGGCGGGTGC
>NW_006207284.1:3561869-3566701 GCF_000334495.1 Tupaia belangeri chinensis
TTTTTTTTGGAGAGATTTTCACTGTAGGGCGCGTGCGCTCGCCAGACAGACAGAGAGAGACATAGAGACAGAAAGCGAGAAATCACCCCCCAGGGGGGATGGTCACGCCGCAATCCCTTCTCCTCCATTCTCCTCTCGGGATCTTGGGCACGCACGCACACGCGCCCGGCGTGAGTTTTAAGCCACCGGGTCCGGGACGTGAACCGCGGTCGACTACGTGGGAGTCCAGCGACATAGCCATTACGCTAACTGCTGGTTCCCTCCTTTGAGCTTCTTGATGTCTGTTTTTCTCTCTTGCAGAATGCCTGCTGATGAATGGTTATAAACTCCCTTGCTTGGAACCTTCTTACCCTGTTTGCTGTCATGGAAGATAGACCCTCCTCCTCTTCCCTTCCCCTTATGCACTGTAGATTTTTTTCTAATCCTTTCCTATTCTCTGCAAGTCCCCAGAATGAACCCAGACTCTATCTGATGGTACTCTAGAAAGTCATATATGACAATTTTTTTTTATTTCTAAATAAAAAGAGGGGGAGAAACAACAGCACATATTAATGGACCATGACAAACACAGGCTACTTTCTAACAGCCCTTGGTATTTGTCTTTATTTTTAGAATGTCCTCCTGCTGCTTTTACTATAACTCTCTATTTGTTCTTGACAAGGTTCATAGAACAGGAGAGAAAGGAAGGAGGCAGGAGGGGGTGTAAAGAAACACTATATTTAAAAAAAAGAATAAAAAGTTAAAGAATTTTTTTTTTTAAAGACAAGCTGCTACTGCTACCACAGCCACAGCTGAGAGGAGCCTAGTAAGCCTCTGGTTTCTCTGGTCAGTGTCATGCCTCACCTGTTGTGATCTTGGCTCTTCATTCCTCCGCTGGTCTGCTGAGTCGTAAATGAGTTGCACCATTGTCCTTTGATAACTGGTGGCTTCTCTAACTGACAAATGACATACACATCTTGCATAGTTGGGACAGTAGAAAAAGGAGGCAATGGTACTCACTGTTCAGTTGTTACAAAGATTTTTTGTTTTATCTTCACTTCCTGTCTAAAATGAAAATGATTGAGGGGGGTCAGAAATGGGACTGTCCTTCTTAAAATAGGACCCTTGTGGCTTTTCTGGAAGGCTTTTCCTAAGCATTCACCACTAGCACTCCTGACCCCTGGCTTTTCAACAAGTAAACAACAGCCATTTTGTAGAATCTTCTGTGAACCCAGAACTATGATAAGAACTGTGTTATCAGCAGCCCTAGTACCATATCATCTGGTTATGGATAGAAAATACATACACAAGAAAATATTGGGGGTTATGTTAGTTGGTATAAGTTGCAAAGCTTTGTCCTTACTTGTAGAATCATGTTAAAACAAAAGTTTAAGGGTTTGGATAGATTTCCCCTCCTCCTTTTCCTCTCCCCTCAATATGACTCTCAAACCTCTTCCCATTCCCTGTAGACAATTACATCAGCACACACATTTGCCATCTAGTGATGTGACCACCAATTCACCACTCAGTTAAATCTGGCACCTCTCTGATGCCTTTAGATTCCCACCCTTATAACCGATGACTTAGACCTCTGTGCCCTGCTCTGCCTACTACAGGTGATTTTATTATAAGATCCATGGTCCTTTATTGCACATATCTGTGGGTCTGTTTTCCTCTAATAAATTGCCAAGTTCTGAGGGAAAAGGTCTTCTTGTTCACCATGAGTCCTGGAGCTGATCTAACTAAATGTGTGACCTAAGGCAAGCAACATAGCTGCTCGGACTCCCAGATTCCGTACAATATTGGGGGTTAATATTGTCCTCATTGCATGAAGTGGCTGTTAAGGCTTCAGTGAGACAACAGAAATAATGTATGTACACTAGTGCCTCACGTATAGTAAGTTCTCAAGAAAGGATGGCTGAAGCATAAAAAAGAATATCTGTAATTCTCAGTGTCAGGCAATCTGGGCTCATTCACAAAGGTGGTCATTGATGTCCAGTGAATGACTGAAGCGAGTGCTTTTTCGAGGGGGTTTCGTATGATGAACACTTTCTAATGAATTGCTCACAAGCTGGGGATAAATAGTGATATCTGAATTCTTAAATATAAATCTTCAGGTATTTTGTGATTCCTTGTAGGAAAGAAATGAAAATTTTGTTAGAAAGAGAAAGAAAACCTACTGAAGAGGTTAGAAAAAATTGCTGAACTGGCAAAGAAAAGCACCAGTGTCAATTGATTTGAAATTCTGGGAATGCATCACCAATGGTCTGGCCTTACTCTGAGCCACTTCCAGTCAGCATAGAGCCCTATTAGAGGGCATGTGATAGGCATTGAAGAAACACTGGCCCTTATCACATTCCAGGTTTCTGACAGCACATCAGCCCCTCCCATAAAGAAGTAAATTGGGGTCAGGTCTCTATGGTACACCAACAGTAAAGAGCAATGAACTGCTCTAGTTGCCCTTACCTGGTCAATTCTGGGTGAACAGAGGCTTCATTCAAAGTGGTGGAGGAATTTTATACTCTGACAACTGATTACTGAGGGAATTAGGAAGAGTTAATATAGACCCTCCTGGGCTCTTTCAAATTACCTCCCATAAGAGATTGGCTATTCCATTGCCAACCCAAACTGACGGGTAAAAATCTATGTTATGAATTAACACTGTAAGTGCTTTGCTCTAGGTTTCCTCCCATGTCACAGGGCTTTTGCTAATTTTAAATGACAATGCCTCTTCACTGGAGATTAACAAGATATGAAGCAATCCCAATATTTTAATCAGTGTTTGGGGTTGTTTTTTGCTGAATAGCCAGAAATGTGGTTCTTCTGGAAATCCATTTTTCATTTGTTTTCTCATTTGCATCTCTAGTTTATAGAAAATTGACTTTTAAAAAGTGAGTGATAATTAATCTTAGAAAGTACTGCAGTTCATTGGCTTTACTACTTCAGAACAACCAGCATACACCAAGCCAAGGGGAACTCTGCCATGAAGGGTTGGAGTGACAGTAGAGAGGCAACAGCAGAGTATGCAGGTGTGTGGGCATTAGGCACAAGACCAACTCTTCACAGGCCCCTTGAATGGTCTGGGAAAAGCCTATAGTTCTTTGAGGTACTTCACAGTCTTTTTGCAGTGGAAAAATGGCCTGCTTGGTTCAGATGTATTGCAAGCAGACTGATGAATGGTTCAGAAATGTGTTATAAAAGTTATATTATAAAGGAATGGAATTCATCTCCAGCAATATGATCCTAGATGGGCAGATAAATCCCTTGAGGTATGGAACAGATATAAATTCTGGCTAAAATATTTCAACATGTGTTTGTAAAGCATGGTTGAACTCTTAGTGAAGTAAGGGGTACAATTAAAGACTATAAATGACAAGAACAGGGTTTTCTACAATGGTAGGCAAGCATCAGAGCTGCTGATTGTCCTGAAGGCAAGTACTTTCAGGAAGACATCTTCAAAGACATCTGTATGCAGACCACACCTGCCCATGCATACTAAATAAGAGCTCAGCTTTCAGTGTCCTAGAAGTTGGGTTTCCAGGCACCCTGAGGGTGCATAGTGCACAGGTGATACTTGGGGCCTTACCAGGCTGAGGAGATTGGACTAGAACTCTGGCATACAGCTATGATTTTCAGTGGTCAACACATTTGGTAGGTGAAATAGAACAAAAGAGAGTCACCTGTCTCTGTTTTGTATCTGCATGGAGTACAAAGAGAGAAAGTAAGGTTCACTAAAAATTTCTGCCTCATGCCTTCCTTTTATATCTGAGGGTATAATTTATGCCACCCGTGTAACTCAACTGGAAGTAAAGCGCAGAACAGTCTCATCACACACAATGGGCCCCTCTCTTGATATTTCCCACAAGAACATGGCATAAACAAATGCAGATTGTCTATGCATAAGACATTTATAACCCAGGTCCCAAAATTTCTCTAAATAAAGTTTCATGGAAACTGGAACTCACAGTCAAAAATCACCGAACATATAAGTAAAAAAGTCATTATGAGTGAGAGTTGGCAGAAACAACAAACTAAAGAGTCAGATACACAAAGAATGCAAATACTACAATAATTTGAAACAGAGTACTTAAAAACATGTCTAATATGTTTAAAGAAAGACATGAGATTTAAAAAATGTTAACGCCTAACACCAGAAATAGTGGGGAAAAAATAAGCAAATAAAATAGTTATAAATAAAAAGGATAATCATTGAAATTAATAAATCATTTCAACAGAATAAATAGCAGAATGGAACCAAATGAAGTGAGAGTTAATGTTCCAAAGATAGATGTGAAGGAATTACTCAGAATGCAGTTTAGAGAAAAGGGGGCAGAAAATACAAAAATGATTAAGAGACACAGAGGACAGGATGAAAATATCCCATGTCTGTTTAATTGAAGTTACAAAGGAGAATATAGAGAATGATGGAGAGGCAATATTCAAATTAGTAATAGAGGGAAATTTTCCAGAACTAATATAAAAATGGGACACCTTGAATTGAAGACCAGATGAGGGCAGTATGAATAGGAAAAAGTGCAGGCTAATCTCATTCATGACCATATATTGGAAAATCCTCACCAAAAAGTTCCAAAATAAATTCAACTAGATAATAATGCATTATGTTCTAGGCCATCTTATCTTTGTCTCTTAGGTCATTTTATCAGCCTGTATATATGTACATATTATATATACACCAATGACTTCCAAACCAACATCCCTAGCCCAGAACTCTTCTTTGCATTTGGACATGAGTGTCCAGCTACTGAAGTATCACAGAGGTCCCAGCCAAAACAAGTGCAAAATGGAACCCCTTGTTTTTCCTTCTGTCTCCCTTGCCCTGGTTTTCTTCCCTA
>NW_006207284.1:3566732-3579568 GCF_000334495.1 Tupaia belangeri chinensis
TACACATTTCTAGGCTTTTCCTCTGGCTGTTCCACTCTCTCTTCCAATTTCTTTATCTAATCCATTTCTATTTTTCCTTCACATCTTGAGTTCCTCTGCCAAGAAGTGTTTCCTGATCTACCTCTTCCCTAAAGTCAAGGCTAGTTGTCTCCTGTCTTCCCAAAGCTGTCTGAAATTTGTAGTATAGCACTTAATATGTGGTACTATCTCTCTCATTAGAAGCTTCTTGAGAAAGGACACTTGTTAACTGATGGGCGATCAGCCACAGTGTCTGACCCTTAATTGTCAATTCCTCAATAAATACTAGTTGACTAACTGAATCAATGGAGTAGGATAAGTGTTTTAGTAGAGGTACACACAAGGCAGCAAGGGAATTCAGGAGGGAGATCCAGAGAAATGTTTCTCACTAAGTCTGAAAGACATAGCCTAGGAAATGTTTGAACTGAACCTGCCAGTTTAAATATAAGCTTTGATCATCTCTAGAGGAAAGACTGAAGTATGGAGAACTCTAGTAAGTAGAATACCATGAGCAAAAACTGGTGAGGGTAAATGTTATTAAAATTCCTGGAACTAAGAGGAAATGTTTGAAACACACAAAAATAGTGTGTGTTAAAGAGTAGAGTCTGAGAAAGGACATTTAGAAGAAAAATAGAGAAGCAAAGCATTAATGGGACAAAGAAATGTGATATTATCTATTGAAGATAATTTTATAGTTTTATCAACTGGACTAGGGAGAAATGTTCACCTGTTGAAATATTCACTTTGCAAGCTAAAAAATGTGATTGAATGTATAAAAGAAAATGAAATTAAAAAATTAAAAAAAAAAAAAAGATTTAAAGCCAGAAAAAAAGTCTCTGGAGAGGATAGATTTTCCAGAGCTTGGGGGTCAAATCTCAAAGTCTGGCTGTTCTCCTTGGTATGAAGTAAACTGAAGAATTTTTTTGTTTGTTTTTTGTTGTAGAGGGTTTTTTTTTTTTTTTTTTTTTTTTTTCTTAGCGGGCTGGTGCCCCCCCACAACAGACAGAGAGTCAGAAAGCGAGAAATCACCCCCCCTCCCTGGGGGGATGGCCACACTGCAATCCCTTCTCCATTCTCCTCTCAGGATCTTTGGCACACATGCACACGCGTCCGGCATGAGTTTAAGCCCCTGGGTCCAGGACTCGATCCATGGTAGACTACATGGGAGTTCAGCCACATAGTCATTATGCATTACGCTAACTGCTGGTCCCAGCTAAAGAATTTTTTTTTTTGAGAGTTTTTTTTTTGCTATAGGGCGCGTGCGCTCACCAGAGAGAGAGACAGAGAGATAGAAAGCGAGAAATTACCCCCAAGGGGGGATGGCCACGCCGCAATCCCTTCTCCTTCATTCTCCTCTCGGGATCTTGGGCATGCACGCACACGCTTCCGGCGTGAGTTTTAAGCCACCAGGTCCAGGATGCGAACCGCGGTCGACTACATGGGAGTCCAGCGACATAGCCATTATGCTAACTGCTGGTCCCTCAGCTAAAGAATTTTTCATGGGAGACTTGTATGGACATATTTACAACCCAGAAATAACATTCTGAAAGTAACAAGAAGAATCACCTAGTAGTGCGGAATTGGACAAAAGAGGACAAGTTGTAAAGTTTATAGCCATCAGGTTGATTAATGACAAGGACTGAGTACAGACAAGGTTGGTTTGTGAGCAAAGAAGAAACCAATGGTTCCGACCAGAGTGCTGGGGGAAGGTGCTAGTGACCAACCCAAATATTCTGATAGGCCTGTCGTTGGGGGCTTTATCCAGCTGTCAGTGTAATCACTAGCTTGGCTGGGGCTAAGCTGATGCTGTTTGGTCTCCCTGAAACCACTGCTGAAGACCTCTCCCTGTGACTCCCTTCAGGAACCACCTGGAGAAGGTCATTCTGCCCTGAAGGATTTATAGTCATTAAAAAGTTTACAAAAGCACAAGTCAATGTTCAGAAAGGGGGGAGATTATATCACTTTTCATCTTTTCTGTTGTTCATTGTCTTCTGATTTTATTCTTGCTTTGACACCCTCCATGATTTTGAAGCTGAAAACAAATATCCAGTATCCATTAAATACGAGATAGCAGGTTGGTCCTCAAGAATCTAATTTTGATGTTAAAATTAAAACCCATGCAGACTTTTCTTAGCATTTTTATTTCCTTTAGTGGAAACTGGCAACTAATTATTAAAGAACGGTTATACATTATAGGTCAATTATGCTGCATTTCTTTTGATAATCTGCCTTTTTTATGACGTTTTACTATTAGAAAACACTAATTTATTGTGCAAACATAATAATCCCCACAGACTGTTATTTAAATATTTAATTTGTGTATCAAATAATACATCTAATATGATGAAATAGATGTGATTAGTTCATTAATATAGATGTTCTGTAAGACAAATATTTTCTTTTCTGCACTGCTATGTTTTCAACTCAGGTTTGAATGAGAGCTCACTAGCTTGTAGTGCAACACATTATTACCTCTTACTTCTTTTACAGACAGTGTTGTCAAACAAATAAGTAAACAATCACAGGCCAAGGAGTGGTGTGTATACATCATAGCTCTCAGAAAGAGGCCAAATGAGTGGTTTAGATTTAGATAAGTGCATTTCAGGGCTTAGGCCTACAATGGTTTTGCTTGCTATCCTGTACTTAGCCTGCCAGATAGAATGGGACCACCTAAGGCATGCTGGGAGACTGGGTACCAAGACAGACTCCAGAGGAAAAGAATACTTTGTCTAAATGAGTGTTTGTGGGCCCAGAAGGAAACTAAGACTGCTGAATTAGAGCATGTCACTAGCTATCAGATAGGGTTAACTAAAAGAAAACTGTATCTGCAAACATTTTCTAAAGACAGTATAGTCTACATATGCATTTACTCATTTTTACTGAAAAGCAACATAGCATAGAAGTTAAGGGGATAAGACTTTAGATGAAGATTTCCTAGTGGCAAATCTATGCCTCACTTTCTCCAGTTGTTAATGGGAATCTTAATATTATTTTTTCCTTTGGATTTCTATGAGGGTTAAATGAATAAATATATGTAGAGGGCTTAGAAATCACCTGTCATGGGACCAGCAGTTAGCCTAATGGCTATGTCGCTGGACTCCCACGTAGTTGATTGCAGTTCGAGTCCCGGACCCAGTGGCTTAAACTCACACTGGGCGCGTATGCGTGTGTGCCCAAGATCCCGAGAGGAGAACGGAGGAGAAGGGATTGCAGTGTGGCCATCCCACCTGGAGGGTGATTTCTCGTTTTCTGTCTCTCTGTCTCTGTCTGTCTGGTGAGTGCACATGGCCTATAGCAAAAAAACGTCTCCAAAAAAAAAATAAAATAAATAAAAAGAAATCACCTGTCATAACATAATCAGTCTTTCTTGGTCCTGTGTTGTGTAGCCTCTAGCGCAGGGTCTGACCAATAGCGAATACTCGGCCTGCCTACATTCAACACATTGGTGTTCAGTACACTGAAAATATTGAATACTCACTAGTTGCCAGACCCTGGACCAAGCACTAAGACAATAATAAATAAGACACACTTTCTTTCTCAAGGAAACCAGAATCAAGTCAAGGAGATAAGCATATGAATGGTGGATTCGATTCTCTGTGATTAAAGAAATCATAGAGGCAGACAAAAAACTTTGGTGGCTGTAGAGTAGATGGAGACTCAGTTCTGCTTTAGAGTACTTAGAAAGAAAATGGTTTGCATAATTTTCCAACTACTGTGTTGGGTTTTGAGATGTGACTATGAGTTGAGTTGTCAGCAATGTATGTGAAGAGGGGAAGTAAAAAGGTTAAGGAAGGAAGGTCAGAAACTGAGATCGGAAGGTATAATATCAGGGAAGTCAACTATAGATACTTAGAGTAGTGAAGAGAGTGAGTAATAGGGGGTGGGTGGAAAGATCAGGGAAGAAAGCAAACAAAACATTTAATAGACACAAAAATAAAAGCTATCCTGTTTATAGATTTTCAAAACACTTTATTTGATAAAAGTTAAACTTATGAAAACAGAAATTAACATACATCCTAAAAATCACCTCTTTCCATTAATAGACCTATTTTTCAATGCATGTTATTTGGCTTACACTCAACTCAGGATTAACTGTGATATTCACTTGTACCAGCAAATACTGACAACTTGATCTAGTTAACAAAAATTACAAACAGCTACATGCACATAATATGTATGGAAATTATGGTTAGATTAATGCTCAAGAAATATGAGACACTTTTAATGATGAAACATTCAGTATTCTTGTTCACTAATTTAGCCTTTTTTTTTTTTTTGGAGAGATTTTCACTGTAGGGCGCGTGCGCTCGCCAGACAGACAGAGAGAGACATAGAGACAGAAAGCGAGAAATCACCCCCCAGGGGGGATGGTCACGCCATAATCCCTTCTCCTCCATTCTCCTCTTGGGATCTTGGTCATGCATGCACACGCGCCCGGCGTGAGTTTTAAGCCACTGGATCGGGGACACGAACCGCGGTTGACTACGTGGGAGTCCAGCGACATAGCCATTACGCTAACTGCTGGTTCCCAGCCTTTCTTGTTTTTTACAAAAATAATATCTACACTGAATATAGGGCTTTTTGCTTTCCCTTATAAATGTTACAAAATGGTACTACTATCGTAAGTGAAAAATCAACACAGAAAAGCCAACATATAAAAAATGAAAACAAAACACCTTGGAAAAGGTAACTTATCTTAAAAATGGTTTCTTACACAAAAGTTGAGTAAAAATAATAGCAGGATCAAGGCTTTTTTTTTTTTTCAGAGGTTTTTGCTATAGGGTATGTGCGCTCACCAGAAAGACAGAGAGAGACAGAGAGATAGAAAGCGAGAAATCATCCCCCGGGGCGGGGGCGGGGAATGGCCACGCTGCAATCCCTTCTCCTCCATTCTCCTCTCAGGATCTTGGGCACACATGCACAAGTGCCCGGCGTGAGTTTAAGCCACCGGATCTTGAACTCAAATTGCGGTCGACTACATGGGAGTCAAGTGACATAGTAATTACACTAACTGCTGGTCCCATAGCTGGATCAAGTTTTGAGATGGCCTAGAAAACAAGTTACTGGAGGAAAAAAATATTGAACTTTGCATTTATGAACTAACCTAAATTTAGGTTTCACTCACAACAGCTAGGTTTTAAGTTTAAGATAGAAGAAGAAAATAAAAGACTCCATTAGCAGGTTGGTGTTTTGTGTGATGTCCCAATGAAGTGCTAGAATGTGTCAAGTTCAAAGCATCTGAAAATTCCAAGATATGACTTACAGAAAGTATGCCATTAGTTACATGAGGGCCTGATATTAAGAAGATCAACAATTCATCTAAGTGCTGTATTCAAGCAGCATCTATTTAGAAAAATTGATTCATTCAATAAACTTTTAGGTAACCATGGTAGTAGGAATGAAAAAAGTTAACTGAATAGCAGTTATCAAGGGCAGTTTCTTCAAGTTTCATTCTATTGAAGTCAAACAATGATGACAATGGTATCTTCCTTACTCATCTAACAAATACTTTACCTTTAGAAAAATAAGAGGATAAAAAGGGAAATGTATAAAGCCCTGCAGAGACAAAATCCAACAATCTTTCTGATTATTGAGATATTAGATGCCTGACATTGTATTTAGAGATATCTTGATACTATGACATATGTTTATCAGCAATTCCACAAGTTCCTACTCCAACTTGCCATTTCCACTCTTAGCTAAAGCAAAAGTACTCATCTTTACCTGGCCTTTTTGGTTTTTAGAATAGGCTCTATTGTTAGATTGTTGCCACTTCACCTTCTGATTCTCTCTTGCTCAAGTTCTTTTATTCTCTGTGCTTTTTTCAAAGTTGTCTTCTTTTTATATCCACACTGTTGGGCAATCATTTCGTTTTTCTTTTTCTTTTACTTTTTTTTTGAAGAGGTTTTTGCTATAGGGTGTGTGTGCTCACCAGAAAGACAGAGAGAGACAGAGAGATAGAAAGTGAGAAAACACCCCCTAGGGGGGATGGCCATGCCGCAATCCCTTCTCCTTCATTCTCCTCTCAGGATCTTGGGCATGCACACACATGCACCCGGCGTGATTTTAAGCCACCGGGTCTGGGACTCAAAACAATCTTTTTTTGACATGGGCTTGCTGCCACTGTCCTCCTTTGCCTTCCTTCCTTCTCCTATAAGCTTGAGGTTCAACAGCAGAGTCACTCCAGCATTGCCATAACCAACAAAGGTGATTGCAGTAGTGCCATTTTCTTCATCTATATCCTCAATCTCTGCTGCATAACACTGTCCACCTTCACTCCAGATTGCCATACATTTGCCTCCAACATTCTATGAGTGGGATGAGTAGAAGCAAAACTATCTAAACTTGCTAGAGCTTCAGAAGGCTAGGTTAACAGAGTTTTTAGATTAGTTCTATAACTTCCTGTAAATCTTTCTTCAATTTTAGCAAATCTTCATTTTCTCCATTTCCAGATAATGTCACTTCAACCTGATGGCTGGCTGCTTTGGGAGATCCTCTGACATCTCACGTGGTTGGGGATGGGGTAATGGGAAGGGGTCCAGACAAATGAGCACAGCGGGGTGGTGGCAGCAGAAAAGATATCCAGGACAACAGCAAGGCCACTAGGTCAGAAAAGTGAAAAGTTATCTGTTGATGATAGTGTATTTGGTAGTATCTTTGATTTGAGGAATTTGCACCATATTTATGCTGGGAAAACTACATTGTACACTGTAAAGATATATGGTGATTAAATGTAAATTTAAAAATTAATTTTAAAATAAATTTAAAAATTAAAAAGAAGGAAGGTATAGAATAAGGAATAAAAGAAGAATATATGCCATCTCTCAGCTTTTCTGTTGTTTCTTTGATTTGGCCATGAGACTTATGGTTCTGGAGTATAACCATTTCCTAATCTAAATTTGGAAAGAGTTGTGTGCCTAATGGAAACATCAAACTGGAGAATTTCCTCTATTCTGAGAACTGATGTGTTGGTATCCATCCATGTGTGTATTGCCATTTATAGCCCACTGGCTTATCTCCAAAGACAAGTCTAGACTTGGCCCATCAGTTTGTTTCTGAGATGATCTTCTGGCCAAACCAAACCAAGAAACTCTTTGCATATCAAGTCCAAAACATTAGCTATTCAGAGCTTCATTTTTCTGGGAGAAATGAAATGGCAAAAATTTGAGACAACTTACGGGTTTCAAAATAGAACTATCTCCTTTGTAAGAAGAAGGCTGGAGGATGGGAGTAACAATTTTCACAATCAACTTCACTATTTCTTCTGCCCTTCAGTCACTTGCCTGTCTTTCAACATACTATCATACAGGGAAATGCATGAGAAAAACACCTCAGTTTCCAATTCATTAAAACTAAATGTGTCATATCTCACAAGTGAAAATACAATTTTTAGATGGAAAATGAAAACATTTTCCCCTCCTATTTTGCTATTACTGTTCCCACAGTCTCACAGTTGACAGTTTTAATGTTAAAACGCATTTCACATAGATATGCACAGAATTCATATTAGGAGCACCAGGAATTGAAGGGAAGTGCATACGAATACTCTGGGGACCCAGACTGTGTGAAGAACCTTTGGGCTGACCATGAGAACCACTCCTCTTCCTGATGGTCTTGGCTGTTTGAGGATGGATCACTTACTTCAGCTGAATCAGCTTAACCAAAGCACACTGTTAAATCTAAAATGATGTGTATTGCTTTTAGAGTGGTGTTATTCTTGTTCCTGCTTCTACCTATTGGCAAAAGCAGAAACAGAACTATCCATTTTCCTTTCTAAATCTCATTCTCCCCTTGGATAACCAGTGTTAATGGTACCATCACCTTCCCTGGCAAGAGATCTGGGCGTTAGTCATACTTCTTGTCTTCAGCGTCTTAACCTAATTTGTCACAGATTGTGTGTGTGTGTGTGTGTGTGTGTGTGTGTGTGTGTGTGTTTCCCATCTCCTTCCTTTTGTTTGTTCATTTAAACATCACTCTCTCTCTCTCTCATGTTCCCTCTATGGGTGTGTCTGTAAATGGAGGCAAGTCACCATTTTTACATAGTACATTGCAAGACATCACCTATCTGGACTTCCACAGTAGCCTACCATCAGGTCTTCTTGCTTTGGGTCCTATACTTCCATCCCATATTTGTAAAATTAATCATGTTTTGCACTTTAGTGGCTATAGGACCAACTCTAAACTTTATGGCATGAAACAGAAGGCCTTTTGTCATCTGCCTCCATTCTCTCCAACTTTTATTCTTTCTGTTCCTTCACACACGTCCTATGCACCAGGCATACTTAACTACTAGTGACTCACCCCATATGCCTTGCAGGTTCTCTTCATGTCTTTGTCTATTCTCCTCCTACTACTTGATGTCCTCTTTTTCTCTAATCTCCTTATCAAACTTCTTCAACTCAGCTCTTAATGAATTTTCTTAATCACATATCACTTTCTGGCAGCAAACAGCTCATTCAGCTTGGATAACTTGAGAAAGTTTAATCAAGAGATTATTTACAAAGTTGTGGGGAAGTCACAAAAGGTTGAGTAGTAAGTACCCTGAGGCTAAAATGGAAGGCTGTCATGTGCCCCTTCCTTGGGCAAGGGACCTAGTACCTGAACTGGGAGACAAAAAGGGCCATTTAAGGAATATAGCCAGCCCACAGTTGCCTAGGTCCTACCCTTCTTGCAGGAAGGGAGCCAAAGGAACAAATATCCGAACTCACCCTTTTCCTTCCCTGCAATTTTCTGCTAATATTTACTATTGGCTGAAACCAGGAGGAGTAGGGCAAGGAGAAGGTGAGGGAGCCTTTGTCTTAGAGAATGTAGGTCAGCTCCTGGACCACAGAGTAGCATGAGAATGGGTCTAAACAGGCAAACTGAAGATACCTGGCACCTCACTCACGTAGAGGGGATCACTTTGTGTTCATACTTCTCTTATGAGTTGATAGTGCTACATTGCAGCTACTTGTGTTTATCTTCCCTACCACATTATCACCTATCATACAAGAGACATGTATATTTCTTTCTTTTATTATTTTTAGTCTTTATATCCTATTATTTACCACAGTGCCTGGCACATAACAGATACCCAATAAACATTTATCTAAATGGAATGGTTTATCAGAAATCCATGAAGAAAGTGACATCCTTGGAGCGTGAGGAAACTGATTCTCTCTTCCTGTATATTGGAGAGGAGGGGCTGCAGCACATATTACCAACCTCTTTTCATGCCCACTGCTCCATCATCTGCATTTCCCAACTTGGTCTTTACTTCCTCTCTCTAGTCTGTTGGTTCACTTTCTCAAGACCCACAGATGTCTAGAACCCCTGAATCTCAAATCATTATACAGCTACCTTGAAGTACTAAAAAGACATGGTAGGGACCAGCAGTTAGCGTAATGGCTATGTCACTGGACTCCCATGTAGTCAACTGCGGTTCGCGTCCCAGACCCGGTGGCTTAAACTCACACCGGACACCTGTGCGTGGGTGCCCAAGATCCCGCGAGGAGAATGGAGGAGAAGGGATTGCGGCGTGGCCATCCCCCCTGGGGGTCGATTTCTCGCTTTCTCTCTCTCTGTCTCTATCTGTCTGGCGAGCGCACGTCATGCCCTATAGCAAAAACCTCTCAAAAAAAAAAAAAAAAAGACAAGGTAGAGACCACTTTGAATAAGTAAGGGCTCACTTCTTTCCCATTTATACACCAAATTCTAGTTGCACTTATGCTTTGGTTATACAGGCTGAATCATCTATAAGCATTATATTTCTCCCCCCAATCTTGATCCTTTTCACCTAAAATCTAGAGTAGGATCATTCTCTAAGTAAGTAGCCTCTTAACTTTCTTTCTAGGGTCCTATCTCAGCATCCTCTTGGCCCTATTAGGCTGAGGGCATTCCAAGGAAAGGTCTTCCAGCCTAAAATGTATCATCTGAGAGCAAGTGAAGAAAGGAACCCTTACCCCCATTTCAACCCTCAGCTAGAAAGCTCATGTCCAGCATGCCAGCATAGTGACTGGTTGGTCTCCTATGTCCTCGATATAATATGCATTTAAACTCTCCTAGCATTTAGATTGGAAACAGGGAGGCCAACGCATGAAACAAAACTTTGATGTGTGGACAAAAGAGGGTCCTGATAGGAAAGAGTAGAACAAATATCCTTATATAGCTTAATATCTGGACAGAGCTCCTTAGCATCTCTCTGAGTGTGAGTTTCCTAATTTTAGGATTGAGTATGAGTTTCCTAATTTGAGGATTACAGCTCACTGAAGATACCAGAGTTTTTTGTATGCTTTAGACCTCTCTTCTCTACCAGTAGTACATGAAAATCAACACATATCAACGGGGCACTTGATATCCAAAAATCCTTTAGCTAGGGGCTGTTTGTAGAGCACAGAAGCATGCATCAGCATGAACATTAGTCTTCTTCCATTGAAAGGAGGTTGGTATGGGGGCTGGAGAGTGGTGATCTCATTGAGGAGAGAGAGTAGAGATGAAATAAATCCCTCATGTGATATTATGACCTGAGGGATGTGTACTGTTGCTATGGACTTCCTATTCTTTCTCTATAAGAATGCTTAATACACTTTACTATAATTGTCTTTTACTGTCTGTCTCATCTTAACAATATGTCCATGAGAACAGAGAATCTGTCCTGTTCATTGTTGTAACCCCAGTACTTAGCATATTGTCTGGCCCATAGCAGATACTCAATAATTACTTGTGTAAGAAACTGTCTTCACACGGTGTTAAGATTTTTGTGAAAATGAGAGACTTTCACTTTGTTAGGTAAATGGGGCTGAATGTAGAGTATGCTGGGTGTGGCTATGGGAGGGAGATTCTTTTGCTTTTTCTCACTCTTATGGAGGGATGAAGCATGCAAGTTATTTTTGTATACCTGTTTAATAAAACCTGCGCATATGTGATGATTATGATGTCACCTTCCTATTCTGATTTCAAGGCTTTCATGGTTTTAAAATACCACCTCTTATTATTTGCATTAGTCATTATTAGCCCCTGTCAAATGAAAATGTATGCATAGGGTAGAAACAAGATTCATCATAAACTATGGACTTCCATGGATTTGTTAACTATAATATTTTGTCAGATCAGCTGAAATAATAGGTGGACCTGATACACAGGATGGCTACGTTTTGATACAGGTGAAGAAAATGGAGGATGTTTAAAAGTTTGATCCTCAGGCCAACTGGTGGGTGTGGTTAAGGCAGCTGGATCCCACATGGCTGACTGCAATTTGAGTCCCAGACTCAATGACTCGAAAAACACACAGGGTGTGTGTGTTCAGAATCCTTAGAGGGGAATGGAAGAGAATGGATTACAACATGGTCATCCTTACTGGGGGGATGTGTTTTCACTTCCCCTACCTCTCTTTCTCTCTCTCTTTCTCTGTTTCTCTCTCTCTCTGGAAATTTCATACACCCTATAGCAATATATATATATATATTATTTTTTTTAAAGGTCCTCTGTGTAGAGTGAGCATAGAGGAAGGCAGTTCTGTGTGGGTGGAACTCAATAACTGTACCTCTGATCAAAGTGGGTTGTGCTATCTGACAGAGCAATCAGGTGGAACATGTCAGACCAGGTGATTCGAGATCCAAGGAAAATAGGGTGAGGGAGAGCTCTGCAAATATGTCAGCTCTTACCTGCCACTCTGTTGTGAATGTACAAAATGAGCTAGGACATGCGACTCTGCCATTGATATCAACAGCCCTTAAAACACATCAAGTCTTGTATAAACCCAGCCAGGAAACTGATGACTGAGATGGATCCAATACAGGCAGTGATTGCAAGCACCTGAACTACATTATCTGTAAGATGCTGTTTTGGGTACTTGTGGGGCATCCATGACACATATGAGACAATATCCTTTCCTCCAGGGGTCTCGCAACGTGGTGTGAAAGGCTTCATAGCAGAATATCAGACCAACCACTTCTTTGCCTTATATTTAAAACATATCAACCTTTGCTCAATCAATAACATAGACCACCTGCTTTCAAGACACTTGTCAGAGAGAATAACCTCAAATTGTCAGTTCTCTAAGGCTTATCAGAATCCAATCTGAGACAAGAGATACTTAAAGAAGATAATCTCTAAGGAATTTTTTTTTCTTTCTTTTTGTAACTAGTTTCATTCTTCTCGTGATATCTTACTTGGAAATCCAGCATAGGAAACAGAAAAGTGGAGGTGCTCTGGCTGAAGAGGGCAAGAGACCTCTGAAATGTAACCCCTCCTTAGTTCCTAAAGCAACTGTATGTGGCCCTGCTATCCATAGGAGTACATTTTGGAAAAATCAGGTCTAAGGGAAATGCAAAATCTCTACTCCTTCTCAAGTTCTATACTGAAAGATGTACCCTGGAAACCTACAACCTAGATTCATTTAGATTAGCCTGTGCAAAACTGCTTTCTCTGGGTGAGGCCCTTAGCTTACCCTGAGGGCAAGAACAAAGCAAACAAACAAAAAGTCGGGCTTATGCTATTTTTTCTTCATATATTTTTAAATCTACAGAAAAAGTTTTACTTTTATAGTTAAAAAAAAACAGAATAATAAAAGCAGTATCTTAGGAAGATGAATCTGGTAGTAGTCTTGAAATAAATTGAAAAAATTAGAAACTGCAGCAGCGAGGAGTTTGGAAGCTGGTGTAATCATCCAAGAATGACATTATAGGCACCTGGGCCAGGTGGTGACAGGTACAAGATAGGACTTGTTCATGAGACCCGTTCTGTGTGATGGTAAATGGAGAGGGGAGTATTAGAAGGATATCAGGGGGACAGAGAGGCAGAGGGACCATGGCAAAAATCACAAAGGTTATCTGTAGGGA
>NW_006207284.1:3579599-3588734 GCF_000334495.1 Tupaia belangeri chinensis
GGTTTCTTAAAAGGAGAGGGGGATCATTGTTCTTTAAGTCAGTATCAGAGAGAGCTACAGTGGGTGAGAAGGCCTTGTTTCCTGGTGTTGTGAGGGTCATGGATGTGAAAGGAATGAGAATGGATTATACGAGAAGACTTCATATAGTTTGTGGAAAAGTAGAATTAAAGGACAAGCTTACTTTTGTGCAAAACATTTTTGAAATCCATTTATAGTTTTTTTCATCATAAGCATTTTCCATAAACTTTTCAAGGACTTGGAAGTCATAATCTCAGATGGCTCATTGGAATTCTGCTTCAGTGTAGAAGATGCTTCCCACCAAACCCTCCCAGACAAGAGAGTTGTCTACACCTAAGATCCTTCCTGAATGACGAAGTCTGATAGGATCCTAAAATAAAATAAAAAACAGTGCTGTAATCATTTGCATTTTTATAGAGTGGATGATACATTTCTCCAAAGAGGTTTCACATTCATTCTCTTGTTGAGGCCTTCCAACAACTCTGTGAGAGAAATAAAGTTGATGTGCCTTGATTTCTCAGAGAAAACACAGATAGAAAGTTAAGTAACACACGTCTAGGTAATGACCTTTTGCTGACAGCTGAGCATTCAGCCTAAGCCCTGTGCAGGCTCACCCAGCGAGATTGTGTATCCTTGTCTGTACACAGGCACACAGGAAGTAGAAAACCCTGGAAATGATTCAGTTTCTGCCCTGCTTGGTAGTCTGCACATCACCTTTACAAACTTTCTGAATTGGATATTGATATTGGCCACTTGGCTCGAAGGGCTGTGTTTCATTTTTCCAATGTCTCAATTTTATTCATTTAGCTGGTATCTTGTCTCTCCTTATCCATATTTTATCCACATTAGCCCCATCTTATATGTCTGAGCTCTCAGTTAATATGCACAGGCAGGTGTGGTCTGCATGTCGATGCCTTGGAGGATGTCTTCCTGGAAGTTTCCTGTCCTCCCACTCTGGATCTTTTTGCTGGTCTTGTGGTCTGTCTCTGGTTCTCATCAGTGCTCTTGCGGTGCTGTGCTGTATGTTTTGTGTAAATGTGACCTTTGCAATGTTTTTAAACTGGACCCTTTTACTAATGAAGAATAATTCTTGTTTGTAAAGCAGTGTGTGATTGGGTACTTAAAAACACATACATACACAATGTGTATGTATAAATATATATGAAATACCCTTTTTGAAGGATACTTCAAAATGTTTGTGAGGGGGCCAGCAGGTGGCATAGTGATTAAGGGGCTGGACTCCCATGCAGCTGACTATGGTTTGAGTCCTGGATTTGGCAACTTAAAACTCACACCAGGCATGTGTGTGTGTGTGTATGTGCATGCCCAAAATCCCCAGAGAGAATGGAGGAGAAGGGATTGTTGTGTGGCCATTCCTCCTGGGAGGTGATTTCTCTCTTTCTGTCTCTCTGCCTCCCTCTCTCTCTCCAACAAGTGCATGCACCCTATAGCAAAAATCTCTTAGGAAAAACAAGTGTGGAAAATGGAATAAAAGTACAAGTTTATTTTCATATCAAAAATTTTAAAACACATACATAGCTTTTATCATATAATGCACTTTCATGAACTTTTGAAAGAACCCCATGTATATGTGTATGATATGTATCTCACATATACACACACCTTATATATGTGTATGTTTGTATGTATATAGAAACATATATAGTATATACAGAGAACATTTAGTTTGTATTATATAGTGCATGTATGTGTGTTTACATGTATGTCTGATCTATTTGTATATCCATCCATCCAATCTATTTATCTGTCTATCCACACACACATGCACATGCATTACATGTAGGCCAAGGTCCTGAAATCTCATTGTGAAAATGTCCTCAAGAGTGAGCTTGAGTGACCAGCAGTTAGTGTAATGGCTATGTTGCTGGACTCCCATATAGTCGACCGCAGTTCACGTCCTGGACCCGGTGGCTTAAAATTCACACCGGGTACGTGTGCCTGCATGCCCAAGATCCCAAGAGAAGAATGGAGGAGAAGGGATTGCGGCGTGGCCATCCCCCCTGAGGGGTGATTTCTTGCTTTCTGTCTCTGTCTCTCTCTGTCCATCTGGTGAGCGCAAATGCCCTATAGCAAAAACCTCTCCAAAAAAAGAAAAAAAAAAAAGAGTGAGCTTGAATATAAAGTGTCTGTGGGAAAACATGGTCAGTTTGATACTCTCTACCTGTGAATTACATTTGTTATTAATTCATGTATTCATTTATTTTTAACATTATACTTGAAATAATTTTAGATTTACAGAATAGTTATATTTTCTCTCTCCCTTCCTCCTTCAAATACTTTAGTGTGTGCTTCCTAAAAAACAAGAGCATTTCCTAATATTACTACCATACACCATATAAAAATCTTAGTTTCACTCACTAGTTTGTGCATCCATTGTTTCTTGCCCTGTTTATTCTCGAATGACCAATTCAGTGAATATTCATTATGTGTCAGCTATTTGGGTTAGACACATACATGAACACAATTCATTCTCTAACTTCAATCTGTTAGAAAATATAGATGTGTAAACAAAAACATTATAGCCAGAGTGGCAAGCGCAAAAAGGGCAGCACAAAGGTAGCTCAGAAGAGATCAGAATGAACTCTATCTGGGCCAATAGGTCAGAAAGGACCTCACAGAAGATGTAATTTTTGTAGTGAATGTTTCCAATTAGAACTGAGAATATACTTCAGACCCTCTAAATTACTATGGTGATATAAAACCCTTCCTGTGCTAAATGCAAGACATTCCTACTGACTGCATTGGTTCAGTGTCCATGTTTTATCTATATTCCCCAGTGTTTTCAAATTTTTTGACTTTTATTTACAGGAGGAAATATATTTTACATTGTGGCGTGTGTGTGTGTGTGTGTGTGTGTGTGTGTGTGTGTATGTGTATGAACACTCACATTTATGCTTATAGAAATATAATTTCCAGGAACAATTCTTAACTTTACTACTTGTAATATATTCTCATATTTTCTACTCTATCCAGTTATAATTTATTCTTTTTTAAAGTTCATTCATTTCTCCCATATAAGAAGGATGCACCCAGCAGCATCTTGATGCTGTATCTACCCCAGCCTCAGCCAACCTGGATCTTGGGCACATACAGCTGGGACGTGAACCTAGGTCCTTCCAATGTGGGTCCAGCATCACAGAGAAACATGTTACTACTGCACCATCAGCTCACCCAATAGTCCTTCAATAATGCAGAAGGAAGACAGCCACTATGTGGAAATGAAGATGGGGAATCTGCATTTCTAACAAGCTCTCTCTCACTCTGATGCTGACTTAGGGACCTGGCCTAGATAAAAGTGGGAAGTATTCTGAGGCAGATGGAATGGCCTCAGATGGCTTTGTCTAATAGATAAGTCATGGACCCTAACGTTTATCTATGGGAAATCCTGCTGTAGTTGATATGTTAGATCTGATATCAGGGAGTTTATCTGCTGGCTAGGGGCGAAATGGGGGAGACCAATATTAAGATTTCTTAGAAATTCAGGTCTATTTGTATTTGGATTAATGATAGAAGCTGATGAGAACTTTTTGGCAAAGATGGGAGAGTTTTGCCATAAAAGCTAACGAAGGTTGCAGTGGTGAATTGATTCATTCTGTTCTGCTAATACTTTATCCATCGCTATCACACTGTTATATATGCTTCAGGTGTTGTGTTGAAGGCAGTTAGGACGAGGAAAACCCTATGTAATCCTGAGGCCTTGAAAAGGAATTTCTTGTGCTTTTTATAAAGTGTTTATAGGGGCTGGTAGATAGATAGTGTGGTGGTTAAGGGCGCTGGACTCTCACATTGCTGACCACCTGTCAAGTCCTGGTCCTGGTGGATTGCTTTCTCTTTCTCTCTCTCTGGTCAAATTGGAAAGTAATAATAATAAATAATATTAAATAAAATAATTCTTTTTAAAAAGAAAGAAAACTGTGTACATGTATTCATGCATGTCTGTTAAAAAATGTTTATAAACAGGGACAGGTGTGCTCATTCATTGACTGTAATGTTGAAGAGAAGCTGTGGGCAGTGAGGGCTACAAAGAAGAAAAGGCTGGTTCGGTTGTTATTTCAATGGCCTGAAAGTAGATACCAAAAACTGAAAGTATGTGGTCCAGCAAGTGGCATGGTGGTTAAGGCACTTGACTCCCACACTGACTGACCATGGTTCGAGTCCTAGACCTTGTAGCTGATTTTCTTACTTTATCTCTTTCTGTGTCTCTCTCTAGTAAGTGTACATGCCCTATAGCAAATTGGAAAATAATAATAAACAAAAAAATTAAATAATCCTTTAACAAAAACTGAAAGTAGGAAGTGAAATGGAATGAAGTCACTAGAATGTAAGTTTCATGAAGAGAGGGACTTGGTTTTTCTCTCCATTCAGCTCTCAGCACCTAGACAATTGCTTGGCATTTAATCAATATCTATAGAACATCATATTATTCAGTTTAAATAATCACTTAGTTATATTGGGAAATATACATTCTTAAATGTTTGACCTAAATCCAAGTTTCTTAATCTTGGTTGCTCATTAGAAATACCCACGGGAATGATTCCCCCAAGATGGAATAGTCCAGATCCTTCAAATTACAACTAAAAATATTTTAAGTCTCTGTAAACTGGCAGAACTACAAAACAGTGAATTCCCTGGGTGTCCTTGTTGCCTCTCATACATTCTGAATGAAGTGCTGTAGGAAACCCCAACCCAGAACTGCCAAAAGGCCCAACCTAAAAAACCTCCAAGAAAAGCCAGTGGCCCTGGCCAAAAGACCAGGAAAAAGGTGGCCTAACAACCAAAAACTTTTTGGGCACTATTGCCCTGCTCCAACCAAACACTAGTGTTAAAACCACACCTCCTCACCACCTCTCTGTGCTTCATCTGACCCAGCAGAAAGCTGATCTTCCACTCTTTGTCATTAGAAGCAGAAAGTCCATTCTGACACCCTAAAGGAATGGAGAGCTAATTTTCCTTCCTCCCCTCGCTCTATTTCCTCTGCCAAGCTGGTATTGGCAGAGTCTGGCAATGGGCTGACCTTTGACGCTCACCCAACAACAGGAATCAGGATGAGGATATGAAAGGGTGATAGTAGACACTGTCTCCCTCCCTCCGCTGAATTCAAAGAGACCCAGTGAGGAGCTGAGCCTCCCCCTCCACCTCTGTCTTTTAAGTTGACTCTGCTTCCTGCCTTCCTGGTGTCTGCCATATACTTTGAGGAGGCAACAATGGGTAAGAATCACTGCTTCAGTTTTGCTAGGTAGTATTCTAGAGGTCCAGCCAGAAGCTGAACAAACATACCCACCCAGATGTCAAGTCACACTTCAATTAGGGAACTATCCACTGAAAAATATTAAATATACTTCAGAGTTTCATGATAAAATATCTAAAGCATCCACAATACAATTGAAAATTATTTCTCATGGGAAAACCAGGAAAAGCACAACATGAGTAGGAAAGAAAATCAACAAGAGCCAATACAGATGAATCAGGTGCTGGAATTACCTGACAAGGGTTTTAAAACATCCATCATAAAATTCCTTCCACAAGCAATTACAAATGATCTTTGAATAAAATGAAAAATATAAAATCTCAGCAAAGAACTAGAAGTTATAAAAAAGAATTAAAAATATAATAACTGAAATAAAAGCATTGCTATATGGGCTCCCTGGTAGAGTGGAGATGACAAAAGATAGAATCCATAAGCTGTGGAAAGATCAATAGAATTTGTCATATATAAATAATATAGAGAAAATGGTCTGGAAATGAAAAGAGTCTCAGGGACACATAGGACAAAAACAAAGGAGGTAACATTTGTTTCTTCAAGATTCCAATGGAGAAGAGAAAGACAACAGCAGTGAAGAAGTATTCAAAGAAATAATGACTGAAATTTCAAAATTTGGGAAAAAAACATAAACCTACATGTTTAATAAGCCTAATGAATCCTAAGTAGATAAGCCCCAAAATTTCCCTGTCAAGACACATCATAATTATACTTCTGAAAACTAAAGACAAGGAAAAAAGTCTTGAAAGCTCCAGAGAAAATTAGTATACTACTTCTACTTCCAATTTTAATGATGGCATATTTTAATCTGAAGCTTGGAGGCCAAGAAGGAAGTGATACAGGTTTTTTAAATACTAAGATTTTTAAAAAAGATCAGTTGTAATTCTATAGCCAGTAAAAAAATGGTTAAAAGATTGAAGAGGCTATTCAGATGGCAGATAAGCATCTAAAAAGATGTCCAACATCATTAGCCATCAGGTAAATGCAAATTTAAACTACAATGAGATACAAAATAGCTTAAATAAAATATGATGACAACAACAGATGCTGAGAAGGGTGTAGAGGACCTGGGTCACTCAAACATTGCTGGTGGGGGTATAAAATGGTCACTCTGGAAACAAACTGGGAAATTTCGTATAAAATTAAACATGCAATTAACTCAAGATCTAGCAAATACATTCTTGAGCATTTATCCTTCAAAAATGAAAACTTATTTTCACACAAAAACCTATACATAAATGTTCACAGTAGCCTTATTTACAATAGCGTGAAACATGAAACAACACAGATGTCCTCCAACGGGTAAACTGTTAAATGGACTGTGAACACTACTTAGTAATATAATGGTACGAAATAGTAATAAACCCAATAATACAAATGAATTTCAAGAGAATTATGCTGAGTGAAAGAGATTAATCCAAAATGACCCTATACTACCTCATTCTGTTTATACATTTTTTTTTTTTTGGAGAGGTTTTTGCTATAGGGCACGTGTGCTCATCAGACAGAGAGAGACATAGAAAAAGAAAGCAAGAAATCACCCCCCAGGAGGGATGGCCACACTGCAATCCCTTCTCCGCCATTCTCCTCTCGGGATCTTGGGCACGCATGCACATGTGCCCAGTGTGAGTTTTAAGCCACCGGGTCCAGGACGCGGACCGCGGTCGACTACGTGGGAGTCCAGCGACATAGCCATTATGCTAACTGTTGGTTCCCTCTGTTTATACATTTTTGAAATGACAAAATGATAAAAATGGAAAACAGATTAGGGGTTACCAGGCATTACCTAAGGAATGAGGGAGGGATGTGGACGTGGCTATGAAAGAGTAATTCTTATAGTTCTGGACTATTTTATTCTTGATTGTATTGGGTTGTTGGAAAAGTCAAGTCGTAGAAAAATACGCCATGGCTTTTTCAGTGACCCACTATCAATATCAGTGTTCTGTTGGGATTATTGTACAAGAGTTTTGCAAGATGTTACCATCAGAAGAAATGGCACAGAGAGTACACAAGGTATCTGCATTACCATTGTTCCTCAATATTCACAGAGGATGGTTCCAGGATCTCAGGATTTGCATAAAACCCACACACATCTTCTTGAGTACTTTAATTTCTAGATTATTTATAATCCCTAATACAATATAAATGCTGTGTAGATAGTTGTTTTACTGTATTGTTTTTATTTTATTTTAATTTTTTAAAAATATTTTTGAGGGTTTCAGCAGATGGTATAGCTGATTACATCACTGGAATCCCACATGGACAACTGTGGTTTGAGTCCTGGACCTGGTGGCTTGAAAATCATGCTGGGTGTGTGTGCATGCATACCCAAGATCCCAGGAGGAGAATGGAGGAGAAGGGATTGCAGAATGGCCATCCCCTCAGGGGGTGATTTCTTACTTTTCCTCTCACTGTCTCTGTCCCTCTGTCTCTAGCAACTGCATGTGCCCTAAGGCACAAACCTCTTAAATACATATATTATATATATATAATATATTTGTATCCAAAGAAATGGAGCCTGCAAATATAGAGAGTCAACTGTATTTTGTACAACTATACATGAATCTATAATTATCTTAAAATAAAAATTTAATACTTTATTTTTTTGGAGAGGTTTTTGCTATAGGGCGCGTGCACTTGCCAGACAGACAGAGAGAGACAGAGAGACAGAAAGCAGGAAATCACCCCCCAGGGGAGATGGCCGCACCTCAATCCCTTCTCCTCCCTTCTTCTCTCGGGATCTTGGGCATACATGCACACATGCCCGGCGTGAATTTAAGCCACCGGGTCCGGGACTCGAACCGGGGTTGACTACGTGGGAGTCCAGTGACATAGCCATTACACTAACTGCTGGTCCCAATATTAATTTTTTAGAGAGGTTTTTACTGTAGAATGCATGTGCTCACCAGAGAGATAGAGAGACTGAAAGTGAGAAATCACCGCCCAGGGAGATGGTCATGCCTGGCATGAGATTTAAGTCACTGAGTGCAGTACTTGAACTGCAGTCAGCTACGTGGGAGTCCAGCAATGTAACCATTTTGCCATCTACTGGTCCCTTTGATACAATTTTTAATTTTTATTTATGTATGTTTTCAAAGAACTATTTTATGTAACTTTATTTATTCATTTACTTATTTATTTATTTAAATTTCACCAGAGAGGGACAGAGAGAGAGAACATGAGAAAGCAAGTCACCAAGTCCAGGACTCAAACTGCAGTTGACCATGTGGGAGTCCAACACCCTTAACCACCACGCCACCTGCTGGCCCTTAGTACTAATGTTTAAATGCACAGGAAATACTGATGCCTGGAGCCAGCCAGTGGCATGGTGATTAAGTGGCTAGATCACACATGACTGACTGCATGATTAGAGACTCAGAGCCAGCAACTTAAAAAACATGCCAAATGAGCATGTGTGCCCAAAATCTTGAAGAGGCAGAAATGGAGAAGGGATTGCAGCATGACCTTCCCCCACAGGAGTGCTTTCTCACTTAGTCTCCCTTTCTCTCTCTCCCTCCCTCTCTCCTTCTCCCTCTCTCTCTGGAGAGTGCATTCATCCTTTGGCAATCTGAAGACAAAAATACTGGTTTCTGAATTCCTTAACACAGATTCTGATAGTACTGATTTGGAGTAGAGTCTATACAACCCTATTTTTTAAAGATTTCCCATGTGTTTCTAATAGTGAATTGTGACTTGGTTTAGAAAGTGACTGGGAAGGCAGCCACCTAGTACATCTAGTCACAAGTTTATGTTTTCTTCTTCTTCCAGTTGTGTTACTTGACCTTGAAAAGCTTACCAAGGATACAAGGGTGTTTTTGAGTCCCTGGTCCAACACT
>NW_006207284.1:3588834-3589088 GCF_000334495.1 Tupaia belangeri chinensis
AGCGATGGCATAATGACTATGTAGCTGGACTCCCATGTAGTCGACTGCAGTTCGAGTCCCGGACTCAGTGGCATAAAACAAACACCGGGCACGTGTGTGTGTGTGCCTAGGATCCTGAGAGGAGAATGAAGAAGGGATTGCAGTGTGGCCATACCCCCTGGGGGATGATTTCTCACTTTCTGTCTCTCTGTCTCTCTCTGTCTTTCAGGTGAGTGCATGTGCCCTATAGCAAAAACCTCTCCAAAAAAAGAAAA
>NW_006207284.1:3589628-3635676 GCF_000334495.1 Tupaia belangeri chinensis
TTTTTTTGGAGAGGTTTTTGCTATAGGGCGCGTGCACTTGCCAGACAGACAGAGAGAGACAGAGAGACAGAAAGCAGGAAATCACCCCCCAGGGGAGATGGCCGCACCTCAATCCCTTCTCCTCCCTTCTTCTCTCGGGATCTTGGGCATACATGCACACATGCCCGGCGTGAATTTAAGCCACCGGGTCCGGGACTCGAACCGGGGTTGACTACGTGGGAGTCCAGTGACATAGCCATTACACTAACTGCTGGTCCCAATATTAATTTTTTAGAGAGGTTTTTACTGTAGAATGCATGTGCTCACCAGAGAGATAGAGAGACTGAAAGTGAGAAATCACCGCCCAGGGAGATGGTCATGCCTGGCATGAGATTTAAGTCACTGAGTGCAGTACTTGAACTGCAGTCAGCTACGTGGGAGTCCAGCAATGTAACCATTTTGCCATCTACTGGTCCCTTTGATACAATTTTTAATTTTTATTTATGTATGTTTTCAAAGAACTATTTTATGTAACTTTATTTATTCATTTACTTATTTATTTATTTAAATTTCACCAGAGAGGGACAGAGAGAGAGAACATGAGAAAGCAAGTCACCAAGTCCAGGACTCAAACTGCAGTTGACCATGTGGGAGTCCAACACCCTTAACCACCACGCCACCTGCTGGCCCTTAGTACTAATGTTTAAATGCACAGGAAATACTGATGCCTGGAGCCAGCCAGTGGCATGGTGATTAAGTGGCTAGATCACACATGACTGACTGCATGATTAGAGACTCAGAGCCAGCAACTTAAAAAACATGCCAAATGAGCATGTGTGCCCAAAATCTTGAAGAGGCAGAAATGGAGAAGGGATTGCAGCATGACCTTCCCCCACAGGAGTGCTTTCTCACTTAGTCTCCCTTTCTCTCTCTCCCTCCCTCTCTCCTTCTCCCTCTCTCTCTGGAGAGTGCATTCATCCTTTGGCAATCTGAAGACAAAAATACTGGTTTCTGAATTCCTTAACACAGATTCTGATAGTACTGATTTGGAGTAGAGTCTATACAACCCTATTTTTTAAAGATTTCCCATGTGTTTCTAATAGTGAATTGTGACTTGGTTTAGAAAGTGACTGGGAAGGCAGCCACCTAGTACATCTAGTCACAAGTTTATGTTTTCTTCTTCTTCCAGTTGTGTTACTTGACCTTGAAAAGCTTACCAAGGATACAAGGGTGTTTTTGAGTCCCTGGTCCAACACTCCCCTCTGTGCAGAGACATGTACTCTTTGAAGCTACTGCTGCAGGTGATGATGATAGTGGTGGTGGTGGCAGGCAGAGTGGTGACAATAAAAGCATTGGGGACCAGCGATGGCATAATGACTATGTCGCTGGACTCCCATGTAGTCGACTGCAGTTCGAGTCCCGGACTCAGTGGCATAAAACAAACACCGGGCACGTGTGTGTGTGTGCCTAGGATCCTGAGAGGAGAATGAAGAAGGGATTGCAGTGTGGCCATACCCCCTGGGGGATGATTTCTCACTTTCTGTCTCTCTGTCTCTCTCTGTCTTTCAGGTGAGTGCATGTGCCCTATAGCAAAAACCTCTCCAAAAAAAGAAAAAAAAAAAAAAAAACAATAGAAGCATTGGTCTAGTTGCGTTCCTATTTTATTCTTCAGACTTCTCTTAAGAATGAAATGATACAATTTTCATGACTATTTTCATACTGGATCTGCAGGGAATCTGAGAATGGGAAAAGGATAGATATGCATGCTGCTTTCTCTTTTTGCATAAATTATAGCTACTGGCTTATCCATTCTGAACATATGTTTGGTAACAGTTATGAGTTGAGCATATGTTGTTTTAGGAGATTATTTAAGTCTTACTCTAAATCCAAAGGAATCTTGTCTGAATATAAAGAGGCCTACAAAGCACTCTGAGCAACTAGAAGTAGTGTCATGAATTCTAGCCTATTTTTCCCCAATAGCATTGAACCAATATGCAATTTCTGAAAGTGATGTTTGTCATCTTTGTTGGTCCAGGGCTCTTATGAGAAGCTGTTTTATTGCTATGGTTGGCTATTACTTTTAATTGTTGGTAATTAGGATTAATTAGGATATTAGTTTCATTTTAATCAAAATTTATGGCTGTCAGGCATGGATAAAGGTGTTTTAGAGGTACTGACTGAGCCCAGGAAGCATACAAAAGACTTTTTTTTCTTTCCTTTTATTAAGTA
This sequence comes from Tupaia belangeri chinensis, assembly GCF_000334495.1. Lineage (NCBI taxonomy): Eukaryota > Metazoa > Chordata > Mammalia > Scandentia > Tupaiidae > Tupaia > Tupaia belangeri. The sequence goes on from NW_006207284.1 coordinate 3,591,837, forward strand.
CCTGTCATTAGACCAATTAGACACTCTGTTAGAAAGAGGGTTGCAAAGATGATATGAAGTTCTCGAAATTTGGGAATTGGTCTGCAGGGTAAATAAAGGAATCATAAAATGATACGCGAGGGGGACCAGCAGTTAGGGTAGTGGCTGTGTCGCTGAACTCCCACGTAGTCGACCGCGGTTTGAGTCCTGGACCCAGTGGCTTAAACTCACACTGGGCGCGTGTGCGTGCGTGCCCAAGATCCCGAGAGGAGAATGGAGGAGAAGGGATTGCGGCGTGGCCATCCCCTCTGGGGGGTGATTTCTCGCTTTCTATCTCTCTGTCTGTCTGAGGAGCGCACACGCCCTATAGCAAAAATCTCTCAAAAAAAAGAAAAGATACATGAGATCCTTTACCATCCAGCTTGGTAGCTCTCAACCTACTATGTGCACTCAGATAAAAACCAGTATTATCCTTGGGCAGAAGGCACTTTTTCTGGAATGTTGTAGTGACTGGGTTTAACTTCTCCTTAAACATTACAACTTTCTTGTTTTCTTTTTCCTCTTGCCATTTTAAATCCAAAGGAAGCATTTCGTGCAGGCTTGTGCAGTCCTCCAAGCACAAAACCTCTGACAGAGCTTTCCATACATGGCAATTCCCCTTTCTAACTCTCCCTCTCACCCAGACATAATCTCCATCCCTTCACTCCTTTTTTTTTTAAAATTTTTTTTTACTTTTTATTTTTATTATCATCATAATCTTTATATTACATTGGATTACATATTACTTTACAGTGTATTACACTGCTTTTTCAAAAGAGAATGCCATGCATGTCAGTCAATATAGAGACACTAATCTCCCCAATTCATCATTCAATATCTTTTCATTGTTTTTCCCAATCACTATTATTATTATTCCAATTATTTTTTTAAACAGTCAATCACTATTTCTCATTTTGCTTGTAAAAAGACTTTACCCATCATGAAATACTTCTCAGACCAATCCAGTTGAGAATACTATACGTATCATAATCAATAGGTAATAAGCCATATCTGTTTCTCACTAACGTCCTGCCTCTCTATTGTTCACTTGCTAACTTTCTCTATCCTCTTCTCTTTACCCCCTCCCCATTCCACCCTGTCCTATTCTCGTTAAGTACCTTCACTGCTTTTATGTCCTGCAATTTTTCGCTCTCTAACATAAAGTGCGGATAGTCAGTATATATTGAGTGGATACATACAATATCTTTCTTTCATAGCCTGGCTTACTTCACTCAGCAATAGATCCTCCATATCTGACCACTTTCTATCAAATGCCAGAGTTATTGCATTTATTTTTTAGGGAGATATTTTTGCTATAGGGTGCATGCACTCGCTGGAGAGATAGAGAGACAGAAATCACCCACAGGAGGGATAGCCATGCCGCAATCTTTTCTCCTCCACTCTCTTCTCGGGATTTTTGGCACAGATGCACAGGCACTCTGTGTGAGTTTAAAGCTGCTGGTTCCGGGACTTGAATCGCAGTCAACTTTGTGGAAGTCCAGCAACATAACCATTATGCCATCTGCTAATCCCATCATTTTTTTTCGCATAAGGCACTTGAGTTCCCTATGTATTCTCGTTATCAGTCCCTTGTCTGAGGCATATTTAACAAAAATATTTTCCCATTCTGAGGGTTGTCGGTTCACACTTGTTACTGTGTCCTTTGCTGTGCAGAAACTTCTTAGTCTAATATAGTCCCACTTGTCTATTTTAGGGATTATTGCCTGTGCTTTGGGAGTCTTATTTAAGAAGTCTTTGCCTACTCCAATGTCTCCCAGAGTTTCCCCAGCATTTTCCACAAGTAGTTTTATTGTCTGAGGTCTTAGGTTCAGATCTTTGATCCATTTTGAGTTGACTGTTGTTAATGGTGAAAGATGGGGGTTCAGTTTCATCTTTCTGCAGGTGGATACCCAGTTTTTCCAGCACCATTTACTAAAGAGGTTTTCCTTTTCCCAATGGATTGACTGATATCCTTTGTCAAAGATCAGTTGGCTATAAGCTTTGGGAGTTATTTCTGGGGTCTCTATTCTCTTCCATTGGTCCACATGTCTGTTTTTATGCCAATACCATGCTGTTTTGATGACCACAGCTTTATAGTATATCTTGGGATCAGGGAGTGATATGCCTCCTACTCCATTCTTCTTACGCAGGATTGCTTTTGCAATACGAGGTCTTTTATGGTTCCAGACAAATTCTATAATTGTCTTTTCTAGATCTCTGAAGAATATCTCTGGTATTTTGATTGGAATTGCATTAAACATGTAGATTAATTTGGGTAGAATTGCCATTTTGATTATGTTAATTCTACCAATCCAGGAGCATGGGATGTCCTTCCACTTTTTTATGTCACTTTCAATGTCTTTTTTAAGATTCTCGTAGTTTTCTTTATAAAGGTCTTTGACTTTCTTAGTTAGGTTTATCCCTAGATATCTTATACATCTTGTGGCTATGGTGAAAGGGATTCCTTTCTTCAGCTCTGCTTCATTCAACTTGTTGTTCATAAATAGAAATGCTATAGATTTTTGGATATTGATTTTGTATCCTGCCACCTTACTGTATTCACTTATTACTTCAAGCAGTTTTTTCATGGATACCTTTGGGTCTTCTAAGTATACCATCATGTCATCTGCAAATAAAGATATTTTCAACTCTTCTTTGCCTATTCGAATGCCTTTAATACTGTTCTCTTCTCTGATTGCAATAGCTAAGACTTCCAGTACTATATTAAAGAGCAGTGGAGAAAGTGGGCAGCCTTGCCTAGTACCTGTTTTCAGAGGAAAAGCTTTCAGCTTTTCCCCATTCAGTATAATATTAGCTGTAGGTTTTTCATAGATTGCTTTTATTGTGTTCAGAAATGACCCTTCTATACCAATCTTACTGAGAGTCTTAATCATAAAAGGATGTTGTATTTTATCAAACGCTTTCTCCGCATCAATTGAGATGATCATATGGTTTTTATCTTTCTTTCTGTTAATGTGGTGTATTACATTTATGGTCTTGCGTATATTGAACCACCCTTGCATCCCTGGTATAAAGCCTACCTGGTCGTGATGAATGATCTTTGTTATATGTTGTTGGATACGATTTGCGAGTATCTTGTTGAGAATTTTCGCATCTATATTCATCAATGATATTGGTCTGTAGTTTTCCTTTTTTGTCATATCCTTATCTGTTTTGGGGATGAGGATGATGGAGGCTTCATAAAATGAATTTGGAAGGTTTCCTTCCTTTTGAATCTTTAGAAATAATTTTAGTAAGATAGGGGTTAATTCTTCCTTGAAAGTTTTGTAGAATTCACAAGTGAAGCCATCTGGGCCTGGGCTTTTCTTTGTTGGGAGATTATTAATTACTGATTCAATCTCCTGGCTTGTTATAGGTCTATTCAGATTCTCTATGTCTTCCTGATCCAATCTTGGTAGTTTATATGCATCCAGGAATTTGTCCATCTCCTCCAGGTTATCTTGTTTGTTGGCGTAAAGTCGCTCATAGTATCCTCTAATGATATTATGTATTTCTGCTATGTCCGTGGTAATATTGCCTGTTTCATCACATATTTGATTAATCTGGTTTCTTTCTTTCTTCTTCTTGATCAGTCTAGCCAATGGAGTATCGATCTTGTTGATCTTTTCAAAGAACCAGCTTTTGCTTTCATTTATTTTCTGTATGGTTCGTTTATTTTCTATTTCATTTATTTCTGCTCGAACCTTTATTATTTCTTTTCGCCTGGCATTTTGGGGGTTCGTTTGTTGTTGTTTTTCCAGTTCTCTGAGGCATGATGATAAGTTATCTACTTGCCATCTTTCCATCCTTTTCTTATGTGCACTAATTGGTATGAAGTTCCCGCTTATGACTGCTTTTGCTGTGTCCCATAGATTCTGGACACTTGTGTACTCATTATCATTTGTTTCCATAAATTTTTTTTATTTCAGCCTTAATTTCTTCAGTAGTGAAGAAGTCATTCAGAAGTAGGTTGTTCAGTTTCCATGTTTTCGTGTATTTTCGGGGTTGTTTCTTGAAATTAATCTTGAGTTTAATTCCATCATGGTTAGAGAAGATGCTGGATACAGTTTCTATGCCTTTGAATCTGTAAAGGCTTGATTTGTGTCCTAACATATGATCTATCTTTGAAAAGGTTCCATGTCAGGGTGAGAAAAATGTATATGTTGTGGATGTAGGGTGGAAAGTTCTATAGATATCTGTCAAGCCCATTCACTTTATAGTATCATTTAAGTTCTGTATCTCTCTATTTATTTTCTGTCTAGAAGATCTGTCTATAGGAGAAAATGGGGTATTGAGATCCCAACAATTATAGTATTTCTCCCTATCTCTCCTTTTAGCTCCAGTAGTCTTTCCTTCACATATTTAGGTGCACCTGAGTTGGGTATGTAGATATTTATAAGGGTTATGTCTTCTTGCTGGATTACCCCATTTACTATTATATAATGCCCTTATTTGTCCCTTCTTACAGTCCTTCACTCCTTTTTCATCACGAGCAGGAGACCAGGTATCTCACTTCTTGCCCATGGCTCATTCTGTCAAATGATCTGACCCCATCTTGTCCTGTATTCTCTGCGATTTTGCTTCATTGACTTTCCCCTCTCTCCCTCTTATAACTTCAGTTTCTCCTCTCCTTCTTCAAGAAAATAATGTACAACTCTCTCCTTTTCTAAATAGAAATTTTGGGCATCTTTAATGACCCTTTAGGTATTGGCTTATTTTTCTTCTTCTTGGTTCATCAAAATTTCATAAAAAAAATTGTCTTAAACTCACTATCCTTACATCCTAATCTCCATTTCACTTTTCAACTCATTGCAATCTGCCTTCTGCCTCTCCAAATCTGCTGCAACTGGCTTCTGTCCACGTGGATGCCTCTGCTCAGAGAACAGCTTCTCTTAAAGGGTTCACTATGTGAAACTTTCTTTCAGCCTCCCAGCTGGTTTGGGTACCCCTCTCTGATCTGTCTGGGCATATCTTCTTCAGGATACTTGCTACTCTTCAGTCTTTTCATGAAAGTGTAGGACTTTTGAAGCCATGTCTAACCCTTATCCAGTGTCTAGTAAGGTAGATATTCAGTGAATGTCTATTTAATGAATGACTCAATGAATTAATGAGTGATTGTCTCCCTAAACTGAATCTACAGCCCAATTCTTTTGCATGACTTTTTAAAAAATATTTATTTTTAAAATTTGACCAGAGAAAGAGACACACAGCGAATGAAAAAGCAAGCCACCAGGCTCGGGACTCAAAACCATGGTTAGGCACATGGGAGTCCAGTACCTCAACCACCACACCATCTGCTGGCCCCCTTTTTTATGATTTTTAAAAACATACAGCTAACCATGAACTAAATATCTGGATTTTTTCTATCAGAATCCCAAACATAACATATATAATACTAATTTTATTATCTTCTTCTGAAAACTGCCTTTAGATCTACATGTTTGTGAGTAATACCACCATGACTTTAACAGACAAGAAAACAAAACAAAATAAAACAAAGTCTTCTTAGACTCCTTTCCCTCACTCACTTATGTGAATCATTCATTAAATTATGCGATTTATCCTTCTAAATACATTTCAAAAACATCTTCTCTCTTCTATTCTGTAATTGTCTTAGCTTAAGAATATATCATCTCACACCTGAGCAATTTAATACTCTCCGAACAGGTTGCTCAGCAGCCATTATCTTCCCCTCCAATTCATTATCCAGATCTTCTTGGTAATTCTCATTTTAAAATGCAAATCTGATTAATCTATTTAATAAACATATGTATCTACTAAATTCCAGATACTTTTTTGGCACTCAGGACACAACAGTGAATGAAACAGTCTTTGCCCTCATGGAGCTTGCACCCTGCTGAGAGAAGATTATATTGCTTCTCTAAGTGTTACTTTTCACCAGTCCCCGCCTGCAAGGTAAAATAAAATAAAGGAATCTTACAAAGATACATGAAGTCTTTTACCTCTTAGATTGGTAGCTCTCAACCTACTGTGTGCACTCAGATCACTTGAGTTCTTCTAAAAAATGTGTCTTTACTGTCCTCTTCTTCAGATATTCTGATTCTGTAGATCAGAGGTGGCACCCCTAAAACTGTGTTAGTTTGTTTTGGAACTTTTTGTGATAGGGTGTGTGTGTTTGCTGGAGAGACAGAGAGAGAGAGAGATAGAGAGACAATGAGACAGAAAGCAAGAACTCAACCCCTGGGAGAGATGGCCACATAACAATCCCTTCTCCTCCATTCTCCTCTCAGGAATTTGGGCAAGCATGCACACACACCTGGCATGAGTTTCAAACCATCAGATCCCAGACTCAAACTATGGTTGTAGCTTGAGTCTTAACCAGCACCTTAACCACTGACCTGCTGGCCCCTAAATTTCCTTTCCTAATATACAATTCATATTTGTCAGTGGTAAGGCCTTTTCCAATCTGGTCTCCTTCTCTGTTACACACATGCAAATTAACCATCTAACTCCAATCACCTTGAGGAAGGTTTTGAAGTGAATAGAACACCCTCAATGCACTATGTGATTCTGAGAACAATGTAGTTCATAAATGTGTGCCCTCCCACCCATGTCCCTTGTTATCTGAGTAACTGGCTATCCTTGAAATACTCCTTATATTTCAAAGGTTCAGAGATGATCAGTTTACAGAGCTGCATGTGACAAAGAACAACATTTTGTATTACAGCATTATTTGGCACAAGGCTCCTTGACCTAATTCATGAGAAAACATGATACCATTTTGATCTGAAGACTGCGATAGAAAGTAATTGTCCTTTGAAACACATCTCAGACTATGCGGTACCAACTAAATTTTTCTCCTTCACTACTATTATTTATGAGGCAGAGGCAAGGAGAAGAGAAATGTTTTTAGATGAAAGGTGAAATATTCTATTGTGGAATGTGTTTTATGAGGGAAGGAAGAGATATATAATTTCTGACTCCGGGTTTGCATAGGCTCAAGATATCTTTTAAGTTACCGTCTCAACACATTATTTAAGTCTCTGTTCTCTGGGATCTTGAAGTCCTAGTTTATTTTTTGATGTAAAGTCATATCATTCACAGGGTAAGCTCTCCCTTAACAATCACCAAGCCAAGGACATTGTTTTCCATTTGTTTTCAAGGTTAAAGAATTCCATGTATTCAGAAGGTTCTTAATGAATGTATAATCATCAAATAAGAGGAGTCTTCAAAAATTTTTTGGAAATGCTGGAATTCAAGTATGAGGTTCTTCTGGTGCGAGAAATATTTTAAATTAATCCATAGATTTCTCATAATAGGCATTTCCATAAACTTTTTGAAGAGCTTCTCCTCTCAGGAATTTGGGCAAGCATGCACACACACCTGGCATGAGTTTCAAACCATCAGATCCCAGACTCAAACTATGGTTGTAGCTTGAGTCTTAACCAGCACCTTAACCACTGACCTGCTGGCCCCTAAATTTCCTTTCCTAATATACAATTCATATTTGTCAGTGGTAAGGCCTTTTCCAATCTGGTCTCCTTCTCTGTTACACACATGCAAATTAACCATCTAACTCCAATCACCTTGAGGAAGGTTTTGAAGTGAATAGAACACCCTCAATGCACTATGTGATTCTGAGAACAATGTAGTTCATAAATGTGTGCCCTCCCACCCATGTCCCTTGTTATCTGAGTAACTGGCTATCCTTGAAATACTCCTTATATTTCAAAGGTTCAGAGATGATCAGTTTACAGAGCTGCATGTGACAAAGAACAACATTTTGTATTACAGCATTATTTGGCACAAGGCTCCTTGACCTAATTCATGAGAAAACATGATACCATTTTGATCTGAAGACTGCGATAGAAAGTAATTGTCCTTTGAAACACATCTCAGACTATGCGGTACCAACTAAATTTTTCTCCTTCACTACTATTATTTATGAGGCAGAGGCAAGGAGAAGAGAAATGTTTTTAGATGAAAGGTGAAATATTCTATTGTGGAATGTGTTTTATGAGGGAAGGAAGAGATATATAATTTCTGACTCCGGGTTTGCATAGGCTCAAGATATCTTTTAAGTTACCGTCTCAACACATTATTTAAGTCTCTGTTCTCTGGGATCTTGAAGTCCTAGTTTATTTTTTGATGTAAAGTCATATCATTCACAGGGTAAGCTCTCCCTTAACAATCACCAAGCCAAGGACATTGTTTTCCATTTGTTTTCAAGGTTAAAGAATTCCATGTATTCAGAAGGTTCTTAATGAATGTATAATCATCAAATAAGAGGAGTCTTCAAAAATTTTTTGGAAATGCTGGAATTCAAGTATGAGGTTCTTCTGGTGCGAGAAATATTTTAAATTAATCCATAGATTTCTCATAATAGGCATTTCCATAAACTTTTTGAAGAGCTCTCATGTACTTTAAATGATATTTGGCTTATGGCGCTATTTTATACTAATTTTTAAAATTAATTAATTAATTTTTCCAGAAGGCACATACTCCCAGAAATAAGAGAGGGAGACACAGAGGAAAAGTGAGAAAGCAACCCAGACCTTGGGGAGATGACCATGTCACAATCCCTTCTCTTCCATTATCCTCTCAAGATTTGGGGCATGGATAAATATGCACTTGATGAACTTTTTAAGCTGTCAGGTCTGGGTTTTGAACCGCACAGTCAGCCACGTGGGATGCAGCACTTTAACTACCATGTCACTGGCTAGCCTTCCAATAACTTCTTTAATGATGTTATCCTTCTACACTGTGATTTGGATTCTGGAGTCCAAATGGTTCATGACACGTGGTGAGATGAGTGAAATGGAGGATTTAAGAACAAATTTGAGACCTTACATGGGAGAAAGATTTTCAGGAATTATTCCAACAAAACTGGTCCTAGCATTTAGTTCATAGGCCCTGGCTTCAAATCTGCCCTAATCCCAACATTGCACAGAGACGATGATTGCTATGGGGATGGTGGCCTAACCAAAAACTGCTCAGGCATTTGAAAATTTCTTTGGCCAAGAGAGTTGCTTCTTGCTCTCTCTTCCTATCTGAGGTGAGTCCTGAACTGTGAGAGGAGCAGAGGTATGAGCTGGCACATGCAAGAAAGGATGCTGATGAAAGACAGGGGCAGAAGGATAGGCCAGAGAGTGCTGACTAAGCTGGTGAGCACAGAATGAAGAGAAGTAGTGGGGCATGGAGAAGGAAAAGGAGGGGGTGACAAATGACAGAAGAGGGTTTTAAATGACAAGGCCATGTGTTCACATGAAACCCCTCTGGAGGATATCAGATGTTGGACATGGTCTCCAAATCCTCAAAGGAGTTCTATGAGGACACTGCCAGATCCCATGTTCCAAGTGGTATGGGTACCAGGCATGGCCCCCAACACCTCCTCTTACCTTGAGTATTCAGACCCCCAAACCAAAGGAGAATATCAGAATATCACCTGAAGCAGGATAGGCTTTTCAACATTGAGTATATATTGATATTTGGATATTATACATTAATACACAGAGTACTATATTAGTATTGTATTATAGTATCAGATACATATAATACATACATATACATATAATATATATTATAATACTACATTATATTATAACACTTTGTATATTATAGTATAATACACTCTAGGAAGAGGATTAAAATTTTCTTCCCTTTAGGTCAAAGTTTCTAATCTTGACATTAATGATCTTTGGGGCTAGATGACTCTTTATCCTATGCATTTTAGGATATTCCTCAGTATCTCTGACTTCTACCTACTAGAAGCTCCAAGCAATAAGTCCCTCCTTATTTATAACAAACAAAAAGTTGTAGACTTTCCTCTATGTCATTCAAGGAGCCAAATAAGAACTACTGCCCTAGGACAACATGGAGGCAAAATCACACAGCCCCAAGCCTTGCTTCACTCAGAATATTCTAGAATCTGATCCTGCAGTCTTGACTTGGTTTTTTAGATCTCAAATTCTTATCTCCTCCAAACAATAAACATACCCTGACTGATGACACTCATGTAACCTGAGGCTCTCACCGCTTGCTGAGTCTACCATTTGGAATACCATTAACAGATTTTTTCTTTCTCTCTCTTTCTTTCTTTCTCTCTTTCTTTCTTTCTTTCTTTCTTTCTTTCTTTCTTTCTCTCTCTCTCTCTCTCTCTCTCTCTCTCTCTTTCTTTCTTTCTTTCTTTTTTTTTTGTAAATTGAAAACTCTTTGAGTATTATGCATAGTGTTAGAGAAGGCATAGACTAAATGAAAAGTGTTGGTACAAGGAGTTTCACTGGTGTATTGGAAAGAACACAGTTTTGAATCCCACACATCTGATTTGAAATTCACCTTTTTTCATGCAATGTCTGTGTGATCTTGAACAACTTATATAATCTGTTTACAACTGCTTTCTCATTGGTAAATTATGAATAGAAATAAATAACTCTCAGTCTTCTCAATGAGATGTTTTGAGGAGCTTGTTAATGCATGTACAATTCACACATAAGCAAGCACTCAACGAACACACAGCAATCACTACTGTAGTCCTGTCACTGAGCGAGAAGGTATTTTTTGGAGTAGTACTTAAGATTGATTAAAGTCCAGAAAAATGGCAGACATGAGCTAAGAAAGAAAGGGTTATAGTTGTCTAGGTTATTATTTAAAATATTGTTATATGCCCAACTGCTTATCAGCAGCATGCTTTCATGTGTGCAAGGGGCAGGATACAGAGAAACGTATGTCTAGCCATACTTTCCAAGAGCATCAGAAAACCAGGTATAGAGACCAGCAGATGACATAATGGTTACATTGCTGGACTCCATGGAGTCTCTATGGCTCTTTCTTTTTCTCTGGTGAGCACACTCCCCTGTGGCAAAAAATCTCTTAAAAAATAAATAAATTTTAAAAAGGTAACCAAGTACATGTGCCAAGTGAGCAGGGCAGGTATTATGTACTTTGAGCTTTGGAGGAAAAGGGAGTTGAGCTCTGCCTCTGAATCCTCTGAGTAAGCACAGAAGAGTCCAGAAAGGCACCCCTTGTGCTGAAGGGGAACATGTAAGGTGCTTTTGGAGGAAAGCCGGAGAGGCGAGCAGTTCTATTTAGCTGGGCTTTAGGGAAAATAATACAGGAAGCCTGGGCCATTCTGCAGTCAGGGTTTGGCTGGTGTCAAGCAGTTCATGTCACGTGGTGAGCCATTCTGTCCAGCAAAGTAAAACACAGTGATGCTTGGTTAAAGAATGAACTCGCAGGCCCAGAAAAGACTCTGAACTGGTGGAGGCACAAGGGCAATGTGATTCCTATGTATATATAATCATTGTCCAAGTTATTGAGGTTTAAAAACTCAGCTTTATCTGATGACTAAATATTAATAAGGTAATAGAAGTTTGAATTACTAAAACATTACTGAATTTTTAAACCTGCTTGCCCTTTTCTCATTTCATCTTAGCCAATATTTTCTTTCGCGATATCCATTTTCTTTTTAATTGCAGTATAGGCTTATTGAGAATCTATCATCTTTAGACCTTTCATTTTATAACATAGAAAATGCAACCTCATTTTTTCATAATATATTTTTAAAGAGCAATAATGAATCTTTTGGAATTTTTAACTAGCTATTTAATAGTAGACTTACCTGGAGCTCTAAACTCCTTCAGACAATCAATAATCATTCAGGAATATTCATTATTGCCAATAATAACTCTCTCATCTTCCCAGCTGCATGATCTAATTTGTCTAAAGTATTATTCTTCTTACACAAGAGACTGAAAATAAATAGGACTAGAAAGTGCTAAATTAATGATCACCTCAATTTGAGAAAGTCGTACACTTCTGTTTTCCTGAATGTGTTTTTTAAATGGAATAAGAACACTTATTCTTGTGTGGCTTATAGGAGATGATAGGGAGAAAAGAGACTTTGGATGTCCATAGGCAAGCTTCTAAATGGATGTAGACTCCTGAGGGGCCAGAAAAAACTGTGTGTGTCTGTGTTCATGTGTGTGCACATTTGTGTGTCTATGTCTGTGTGTGTGTGTGTGTGGGTGTCTGTTATGGGCCAATGGATGAAAAGGAGAGACTCAGAGCTAGAGCCCAGATTTTGATCAGAAACCAAGCTTAGGAGCAATCATTGTCCCTGGTGAAGAAAGCAAAAAAATCCTTTATCAGGTCCAATAAAGGTTAAGGTAGTGTCTTGGTCACCAGAATCAATCCAATTTTCAAATATCCACTCTAGAAATATTTTTAGTGTTATGACATATTAGCACTATTCTACAAACTGAGAATATGGTAGGGAACAAAACAGAAGATTCTGTCCTCTTCAAGCTTATATTAAAATAGGAGACAGATTTTATATACAAAAATACATACCAGATAATTTTAGAGTGGAGAGAATGAAGCAGGGTAATGTGATAGAGTGGGTGGAGCGGAAGTACTCAGGATGAACACTGGAGAAAAATCCCTCATACTTCTGGCAGAGAGAAGTGAGAAGTAACCATTTCAAAATACACCCAGAGCATTCTATTCTCCTGAACAAAGGTCTCCCCCTGGAAAATTATTTTACCAGAGCCTAACCAAAGTGGGTTTACTAGCGTTAAGGAAAAATGTAACACTAGGGATGAGGAGTATACAAAATGACTGACTATAGAGACCCAATATGGCATCTCTCCAGGAAGAAAGACCACAGAAATTTGGACAGATTGGTACATTTTGGGCAGAGGAATAAAATGAGAACAGCAGAACACAGCAAGAAACTTCTGGAGCATCCTGTTATGTGGTAGAGACACAATAAAAGGGACTAACTCCCAAACTCAGAAGGATTCTAGAGTTGGTGGGAGCTCCTCACTATGTGGGAGAAGGTAAGCAAAGTACCTTGCCCTTGAGTTTCCTGTTTCCACCTCAGACCCCAGACTTGACAATGGCAGATGAATAAGACAGCTGACAAAGACCTCGTACCCATCTTAGGTAGCTGCATAGATCTACTGCCTCAGAGAGAGCATTGGACCCTTCCTCCCCCACCAAGGACTCCTCTGTGACCAAACCTACCCAATCCCCTTCCCACTAGAGACCAAAGATTCCGACTATCTACCCCGACACAATCTAGAACATGGCATTTCAGTTTACCAACGTCCCCCATCCCAGTGGATACTGAAGAATTGAGATATTCAGCACCTGCCTCTTCAAAGATTGGGTCCTTATTCCCCAGACTTAAGGCTCTGAAAAGAACTTTCTTTCCCCATATAACCACCAGCAGTATGCCTTCCCAGGAGCTCCCTGAATGGAGTGCTTGTGCAGAGGACAGGGCTAGGGCTGCTGGATAAGAGAGGGACACTTGGGACTCTTTTTCTCCTCAGTGAAAAAGAAGCAAGGAGAACTAGGCCCTTGCCCCTTCCTGTCCAAGCAGAGAACAGTGCCCCAGAATAGAGAATCCCACCTTGACAAAGACTTAGGCATCAGCACAATCCCGTGGTGGGATTCCTCTCACATATCAACTGTGATGCAATTCCTCTCTCATGCCTACTTGGGTAGAGCTTTGGAGCCAGTGGTGAATGCCACACATTAAGTGTCAACAGAGATGGTGGTGCAGTTTTGGCAAGGAAAGACAGACATCAGGGTGGGTCACTCCTTCCAAGTACTGGAGGATTTCTTCCTACCACCACTACTGCTTGGAAAGAGCTCTGCAATAATCGGCAAGTCCTGTCCCTTGACTGTTGACAGAGGAGGGGAACAGTGGCAGTGGAGAAGAGCTGGTGCTGGGAATGCACAAAACGAGCAAACTGAACATCAGAGCACCCTTTGAGACACAAATCCTCACCTAGCTCCTACGTCCCTGTTGTGTGCAACCCACTCAAGACACTGGGCTTTACCAATTCTTAGCTCTTACCTCCACAAAGTTACCTCACCTGGAGAAGACTCCTCGAACCCTACACAGGGGCTGAGATCCTTAAAAACCACTCCACAAGCAGCCACTGTCATTGTTAGAGCGAATCTATTTGCTTTACAAGCAGGATACAAGCACATAACTCCAGCTTCACCTAGAACTTGAAAACATAGGCCTGGATGTTCTCACTGCCACTTCTGGTGACTCTGAGAGTATACAGTCTGCTAAAGCCAAACAGAACCAAAGCTAAAACTATCCACAGCTACAGCAAGAAGTCAGTGCTCACTAGTTTCTCACTAACAACTGGCAAAGAAAATCATAGAAATGTTGATATGGAATTAAGAATATTGATCATAATTAAACCTAAAGAGATATAAGTGAATACAGACAAATAATTATAGGAGATTAGAAAAACAATGCATGAGATGAATGATAAGTTCAACAGAGATAAACATCTTTAAAAATCCCAAAATTCTAGAAATGAATTTAAAACAGCGAATTTAAAATTGGTAGGTTAGAACATGCAGAAGAAAGAATCTCTCATCTTGAAAGAAAAACCTTTGAAATAAGCCAAATAATCAAGAAGAAATAAAACATGATTTTTTAAAAAATGAAGATAGCCTTTCATATCTGTGGGCTACTGTTAAGCAATTGCATATGGTCATAATACACATTCCAGGAGGGAAGGGACTAGAAAGACATAGAAAATATATTTCACAAAATATAATTTTAACTGAAAACTTCCCAAGTTTAGTGAGAGGTACAGATATCCAGTTCCAGTAAATTCAAACAATGCTAAATAGACTTAAAAGATCTCTCCAAGACACATTATATGTAAATTGTTAAAAGTCAAAAATAAAAATAAAGTGCTAAAAATGTCTAGAGGTTAGAGCCAACTTACATATAAAAGTTACCTCTTCAGACTAGCATTAAGCTTTTCATCAGAAACTTTACAAGCCAGGAGGGAATTCACATTCAAAATTCTGAAAGAAAAGTGCTTTTAGCCAAGAATATTATATTATATATGGCAAATCTATCCTTCAAAATGAAAAAATAAATAAAATTGTTCCAAGATAAACAAAAACTGAACAAATGTATGATACTAGACTTGTTCTTCCTTTTTTTGGAGAGATTTTTGCTACAGGGTGTGTGCACTCGTGCACTCACTGGAGAGACAGAGAGAAAGAGAAACTGAGAAATCACCATCCAAAAGAGATGACTATGCCACAATCCATTCTCCTCCATTCTCCTCTCAGGATTTTGGGTATGTATGCACACATGCCTGGCATGAGTTTCAGGGCACAGTTGGCCATGTGGAAGTCTAGTACCTTAAGCACAAGTTATCTGCTGGCCCCTACACTTGTTTTTCGAGCAATACTTAAGGAAGTCCAACATGTAAAAATGAAAGGAAGATAAATATCTTAAGACATAGAGTGGCTGAATGGCATATCTATATCTATATCTATATCTATATCTATATACTGCTGACAAAATATATATGTATATGTGTGTGTGTATATATATATATTGTATGTATATATATATATTGCTTACAAAATAATTACCCCATTGATAAAGACAAACCTAAATTAAGAGGTAAAGTTTGAAAAAAGTCATACCATGGAAATAGAAGCAAAAAAAAAAAAGGCAGGAGTTTTTATCTTGTATTAGATAAAATAGACTTCTGATCATAGAATTTTATGACTTCTGAGTAAAACATTACTGATTTTCTTCTATGCTTTGTTTTTGTTTTCTAGATTTAAGGATTAAGCTCTTCTTTGAGCTCTTCAGCAATTTGTTAAATGTTTTTTAGAAATTGAAACAAACTTTTCTCCCTTCCTGACCCCTTTGGAACTAGAAAATATTTGAGAGTATTCTTATTTTGTGGCAGAATGGTTATTTGCAAAAATTCAATAATATCTGTTGCCTTGCATCTGAAATTGGAAATACTGGTTATGGGCAGGGCTTTAAATGGAATGTCATTTCTGAAGATATGACCAGAAAGCTAAGGAACTAAGGTAGATCTCAAGAAAGTCAACAGAAGCTCTTGGAAAGATTACTTGGTACGATAAACAGTTCTACCTGGCAGGTAAGTAAAGAATGTCACTTTCTGACCAATGCCCCACTCCCCCCGCACCTTAATAAAATTTTCAAGTACAGGAAAGGCACAATCAGATGGTGAGTCCCTGACTTGGCTCAGTAGCCTTGGAAGGCTTTCTAAAGAGTCCAATCTGAAGTTCCTTATAAAAAGTTCCAGCAAGCCAACTAAATCAATTAGTATTCTTATGGGGCTTTGTGCAAATAACAGACCAAATTGAGACTAAAAATTTAATTTTTTTGCAGATAAGTTAGTTTACGCTCTCTTTGGTGAAAGGAGAAATGGAGAGGGAAAATGTTTCAGAAGAAAATTACAGTGCACTTGTTACTAGATTTCAGTTTTGTCCATATCTATTTTTGAGTTTTTAGTATCTACCCACTGTTTGAACAGAATCCTAACCTTTTTCCTGGCTTTAAGTCTTAAGCAAATTTTTCTTAACATTTCTTTGATTTATTAAATCTAAAACTGCTTTTCTTGGAATTAAAAAATACTTAAAACAGAAAACCTATTTAATGAGCACAGTAAACTATATAGCCTCAGCTAGGTCTACTTTATAGTATGTTCATTCTGTTCACTGAGGTGTTTCTTTTAATTTCTTTCTCTTTTTTTGGAGAGGTTTTTGCTATAGGGTGCATGCACTCGCCAGAAAGACAGAGAGAGACAGGGAGACAGAAAACAAGAAATCACCCCCCAGGGGGGATGGCCACACCACAATCCCTTCTCTTCCATTCACCTCTTGGGATCTTGGGCACACATGCACACGCTCCCTGCAAGAGTCTAAGCCACTGGGTTTGGGACTCTAACCACGGTTGACTACATGGGAGTCCAGCAACATAACCATTACACCAACCGCTGGTCCTCTACTCATTGAGTTTCATGCCTAAAGTCAGACATGTGTTCACAGATATGTATATATCAGCTGCTCTTGCTATTAAATGTATTTAGTTTAATTAAGATCTTTTGTGACTCAATAAAATGTGGGGAGAGGGGACCAGCAGGCGGCATGGTGATTAAGGCACTAGACACTCCCACATGACCGACCATGGTTTCAATCCTGAATCTGGCAGTTTTCTCACTTTCTATTTCTCTCTCCCTCTGTGTCTCTCTCTGGTCAAATTAAAAAAAAAAAAGTAAATAAATGAATGAATGAATAAAATTAAATAAATAATTCTTTAAGAAAAATGTGGGGAGGGAAAAGGCATGGAAAACAACTATAGATGCCAGAGACAGCGTGGGAGGAGAATGGGAAATGGCAGAGGGTGAGAGGGAGT
This sequence comes from Tupaia belangeri chinensis, assembly GCF_000334495.1. Taxonomy (NCBI): domain Eukaryota; kingdom Metazoa; phylum Chordata; class Mammalia; order Scandentia; family Tupaiidae; genus Tupaia; species Tupaia belangeri. Next base: position 3,609,043 of record NW_006207284.1, read on the forward strand.
GAATCAAGGGAGGGAACAAGAAATGGACAATTATTTGTTGATAACATGTATGATAAAGTTTTTCATTGAGCCACTATACAGTGTATTTTGGGAAAACTCATTTTTGTATGTTACAATGATGTACAGTGAATGAATGTAAAATAAATGAATTTAAAATTTAAAAATCTGTTAAAAGAGATAAAGAAGGTCATTATATAGTATTAAAGCAGTTAACCCACTAAATAACAATTATAAATATAGGTATACACCCAATGTTGGAGCACTCAAATATATAAAACAAACTATTAGATCTAAATGGAAAGATAGATCTAACACATTGATTGTTGAGAACTTCTGCACCCTACTCCCACCATTGGACAAGTTGTCTAAACAAAAAATAAGCTGAGAAATACTGGAATCAATGCCATAAGCCAAATGGACCTGACAGACATTCATAGAATATTTCACTCAACTGCTGCAGGATATGTATCATTTTCTGCTGCAGACAGAAAATTCTCTAGAATTGATCACATTACAGATAATAAAACAAATCTCTACAAATTTAAGAGAATACAAATAATATCCTGTATCTTTTCTGACCACAGTGGAATGAAACTAGAAATGATCAATAATGAGAATTGTCAATAATATACAAATACATGAAACTAAACATGATTCTGACTAATTGTAGAGACCCTGAAGAAATTAAGTCAAGTATCTTGAAACAACGGAAAACAAAACTATGCTATGCAAAAATCTGTACAACCAGTGGAAGCTGTTTATACCAATAAGTACCCACCCCCAAAAAATAATAATAGAAAGATATCAAATAAATAATCTAACGATGCATTGCAAATAACCCCAAGAACAATCTAAACATAAAGCAATAAGAAGAAAGAAATATTAGGTTGTCAGAAAAGTCATGATGTATTTTTTCTATGCAAAAATTCTTCATGATTTTTCAGACAATCCAATAATAAAGTCAGAGCAGAAATAAATGAAAAAGACCAAAATAGCAGGACAAAATATCAGTGAAACAAAAAGCAGGTCATTGAGAAGATAAACCAATTGGCAATTATTAACTAGATTTAAGTAGATGACCCAGATAAGTAAAATCAAGAACAAAAAAAGTGACATTACAGCAGGTATCACAGAAACACAAAAGATTATTTAGGATTATGATGTGAGACTATTTGCAAAAAAACTGGAAAACCAGAGGAAATGGACAAATTTCTGGATGAATACAAGATACCTAGACTGAACCAGGAAGAAATAGAAATCCTTGACAGAATGAAAATAAGGAACAATAACAAGATTGAATCAGTAATGTTCTCTCAAAAAAGAAAAATCTAATTGACTGATATGCATGGTACTCCTTCTGGAAAAAGAAATGTAATATACTATAAAGTTATATGTGATTCAATGTAATATCAACAAGATTATGATAATAATAAATAAATAAAATAAAAAGAAAACCTAGGTCCAGATGACTTCACAGCTGAATTTTATAAAATCTTTAAAGTAGAATGAACACCAGTTCTCCTCAAACTATTACAGAAGAGCCAAATAGAGGGACCCCCCCCCAAACTCCTTTTATGAAACTATCATCACCTTGATTCCAAATGCAGATATTTCATTAGAAGAAAAGAGGTCTACAGACTAATTTCCCTGATGAATATAGATACAAAAATCTCCAACAAAATACTAGCAAACTGAATCCAACAATACATGAAAGTGATTATACATCATGACCAAGTAGGATTCAACCCAGGGATACAAGGATGGTTCAATATTTACAAAACAATTGATGTGATATATCACATCAACAGAGAGAAAGATAAAAATTATCTAATTACATCAATTGATGTAGAAAAAGTATTTGACAAAGTACCATCAAGAATCTCAACAAAATAGGTTTAGAAGGTATGGTTCTTGGGTTGGCTCTCATGGTTCAGTGTTTAAGTTTTGTGCATAGGGAGCTGTATATCATGTGTCTGACTACAGTCTGAGTCCCCACCCTGGCAGCTTGAAAAACATGCTAAGTGCATGTGCATTTGTGCATGTATTCTCATCAGGGAAATTAGTCCTGATAGGAAGGAGAAGTGGAGGATGAAGGATTGTGGCATGAGCATGCCCCATTGGAAGCTGCTTTTTTTCCCTTTCTTTCTCTCTCTCTCTCTCTGGTGAGAGCACAAGCCCTCTGTAATAAAAATAAATAAATAAAGACTGTACATTTCTTAACATGATGAAGGCCATTTATGAAAAACCCACAGATAAAATCATACTTTCTTCCTATCATTAAAGAAACAAACAAAAGTGACACCGTAGAAAATTTTAGCCTCTGAGGCCATATCTGAAAGAAAACAATAAACACAATTTAACTTCTAGAAAGGTAAACATAAAACCTAACATTGAAGGCCTTTTTTTTTTTTTTTTTTCAGTTCCTTTAGATCATTCTGGCTTTAAACAAAAAATTACAAGGTGTGTTGAAGGCAATGGAGCTCCGGAGGACTTCTTTAAGGAGGTGAACTTGAGCTGAGGCCTGAAGGAGAGCCAGTCACAATGAGAGGAAGAATGAAAACAGCAAAGGCAAGGCTGTTGGTAAATGAGCTTGGTTCAGTCAGAAAACAGAAAGTGTGGCTGGTGGGATGTAAGCAAAGTGGAAACTCGTAAGGGATGGGATTAGAGAGGCAGAAACGGTCTATGTCACATAGATTCTTGTACACATTGTTAGAAGTGTTGGTATTATTTGAATTTATTTGAACTTATGTTGGGTATGTCCAAACATTTTTATATGTCAACCTGGCTGCACTGGGATGACATAGTCATTGCCTTAGCAGGGCCAGACCTTGCCCTCTTTCTGTCTTTCTTCCACAACAGTCCAGGCTCCTGTAACATGAACACATATTTTTCCTAGAGGAATGGCTGCCAAGAAGAACTCCGACCACTCCCATAATAGGCAGCCATCAGCAGATAACCCTCATTGGCCTGCCTTCCCTGACAGTCTGTTGCACCTTTAGCTTCCTGTGTCCCTGTCTGTGGCCTAATGACCAAACCTTGCCTATTCTGCCCTCAACAAAATCTTGATTCCCAAGGTAGGAATTTCTGGCTATGGTCTTGTTTCTGACAAATGAATAGATCCCCAGCATGGCCCCTGATTCCTAATTACTTTGTTTGGGCCTATTTCTTTATAAGGAAGCTCCAGATCTACAATAGAGGGTCTAGTCCTGTTCGGGGCTTTGTCCCGTTTGTCCCTTGTCCCTGCTGTGGCCATTGGAGACAAGGAGGAAGCAGCAGCATCTGTCTGGCCCTGCACCATCCAGACTGACCTGCAGTCACCGCATATGAGCTGCCCATCAGGGCCTAAGACTGGCCTTGCTTTTCCCTCCACTCCTGCAGTATTGACCCCACCCCCACCCCCCTACAGTTGGTAAAGCCCCTGGAGCCTTCCTGAAAGTATGGCTATGACAGACGGCATAGAGACAAATAGATAAACAGATCAAATAAAACAATCATCAGGCTGCTGTCATTCCTGGATTCTTTATTTTATTGATTGATTTCCATAGAGTAGGCCTGTTCTTTAATATAGCGCATTTATCTGAATATCCCTACTGACAGAGATAATCACGGACCCCATAAACCAAGAGAAAGCACATTTATGCTCATAAGTATAGCATATATTTAGCCATTTGTTCTGGTTTACATTTATTCTTTATGAGCTTATCTTTTCCCTTTGTGGTAAGTTAAAGATCACTCTCCAATATTCATCATCCTCCTTGGCTGCTATCATTAATAAAACCACAGTCACAACAACCACCCTTCACTAGCTCTTCTACATGCTAGCATAGTAATGACACCCCACCTCCATCCCAGCTTCCTCACATAATCCTTGGAGCAAAGCTATAAGGTTAAAAAACAGGGGCTCCTAGATGTCAGGCAATTTATCCAAAGTTGCCCATCAAGAAAATATTGGAATTAGAGTTCAAACCTTGGCCTTACTGATGAAAAATCAATGTTCTCTTAGGTATTCTCTGGCTAACACTCTTGAGAATCTACTGGGCTTCCTGCAGCTGTGGGAGTTGTCAGTGTATTGCTGTGCCAGTGATTACAATGTTTTGGCAAGAAACACCTTTATTTGGTGCCCACAGAATAGAAATATGATTTTATTTTGCAGCAAATACATGTAGAGGTGAGTTTAGCTCTCCACAGAAAAATACATGAGCCCACATTTCTGCCTCTTCTGCTACCTATCAGGTAATACTGTCTTTTTTACATTTAGATCTCTGGATCTGAACAGGACATTCACATGCCTCACCCATTGCTGGTAAGGTGCTTGGTGCAGTGTCAGCATTTCAGTTCATCTGCCGTCTCCTTCAGTGACAGCCCTTCCACTGCCCCTCAACCAAGCTCCTCACACCAAGGTAGGAACTTCAGAATATCACTGTACTTTTAAGCCAGGAAATGTCTGATTTTTTTAAATTCAGGAAATGATTGATTTTTCAGTTTTTATGTCATATTATATTGGTTTGTTTTCTTTTTAGAGATAGTCCCATTGTTGTCCAGGCTGTCCCCAAACTTGTGATCCTTCTGCTTTTATCTCCTGAGTAGCTGGACATCTTGGCTAATTTATTGTATTTGGGTTTTTGAAAGTGTATTTATTGGGACCAGCGGGTGGTGTGGTGGTTAGGGCATTTGACTCCCATTTCGCTGAGTGCAGTTCAAGTACTGGGCCTGCTGGCTTGCTTTTTCACATTCCTTTTTTCTGCCTCTCTGGTGAACACATGTGATAGCTCTTTATTTAACAAGTTTGTTTCTTCAGAGAGAATGAGAGTGAGACAGAGACAGAGAGAAAGGCACCCCCAACAGGGTCCCCATGCTGTGATTCACCCCTAACCTTAGCCTGGATCACAAATATCACTCGCTCCTGAAGTTTTTATGGATACCCCAAAACAACAAACCTGAGATCTTTTTACCTTTCCAATTGTGTTACCACTGTGGCACTTTCTGTTTCCTAATCTTAGTTTTTTAAATATGTAATCACATGCACATACAAGGTTTTAAAAAGCTTTCAAACACATGCAGTTGAAAGTACGTTGAGCTTCTGCTATTTTTCAGTTACCTGCACGTTCCCGTGTTTCATGTGTGCTCACAGAGTTAGCATATAGAAGCAGGTATGTGTGGGTGCTGGTCTGTGTGTGTGTGTGTGTGTGTGTGTGTGTGTGTGTGTGTGTGTGTGTGTGTGTGTGTGTGTGTGTGTGTGTGTGTGTGTGTGTGTGTGTGTGTGTGTGTGTGTGTGTGTGTGTGTGTGTGTGTGTGTGTGTGTGTGTGTACATAAGAATATAATTTTAATGACCCCTTTTAGGAATTATGAATGCAATGTGCTATCACATATGTTTAAAATGTATACATATGTACTTCTATTTAAACCATCTTGTAAGTGAAAGTACCTGATATACTTTCTAAAGATTATATTATGTTATTTGATATAGTATCACAAAACTGATCATGTAATCTCTGTTTTGGCTAGACTGGACACAAAGTCATATGCAATAGAATTATTGAATGACTTTCTGGTGATCCCAATGGCCTGCCAAAGCTTCTGGTTGTACCTTCAAAGGGTAAGTCGAAACAAGACTATTCCATGGTGATGTTGATACAGACGAAGAAATTCAAGAGGTGTTAGGCATCCTCTGGTCCCTTGTTAATAATTCTGACTTCCTTAATGCCCTTGCTACTGCAAGAGCTCCTGAACTAATCTGCAGGATGCTGAAAAATTACAGCTAAATGTTCACCTCTTTAGCAAGTGTCAACTTTGTTGAAAGGGTTCAACTTTCACAAATAAAAAATAATAAAGAAAAATATGAAGGAGGAGTTTTATTTAGATAGCCAATCAAAAAAGTTTTATTTTGTTTTGTTTTTAAGGAAGTACTTCTCATGGTTTATCTTGGCTTGCAATGATGCCCTGAAGTATGAAAGTATTTCCAAAGTAGTTTGTTCTTACATGATGGTGGCTCTAAAGCATTTTGTTATTGCAATCCTGGGGGCCAGATTCACAAAGAAAATTAAATAAAAGGAAACTCAGCCGAGAGAGAAAAAAAGTTCAATTTTGTTTTCTTTGTGCCAGGCTCTCTGACTTAATAAGGAATCCTTTCTCTCTCCCCAGTCTGTCCCTAACTGAGAGTCTGCTTTGGCTGTCTCACAGACAGTGCCACACGGGCACAGATCTGGGTTCTGGTAGGGCCTGCTTTGCATCAACCACCTTGGTAGAGCCCAAGGTTCTGTCTCCAAGCATGATGAAGGTCTGCGTCTTGGGCATATTGTAGCAGAATTGTCCCTATTGTCTGTTTGATTTGTTTCCTTTTTGGGCTACAATTGAGCCATGTTTTGTCTCTTATTCTATTGTAGGAGGACTAATTTTTTAGTGTTATGGAAAGAAGGGCATTCTAGTCCATCAGCCCCTTGAGTGGTTTTGGAACCCGGAGCAATGGCAGAACACAACCCCATTTCAATTCTGTTTTCTCCCTCCAGGCATGTTATGGATTTCCACCAAAACCATCTCAATGAGCTTTATTCCCCCCATTTTCTCTAAATAAACCAAGGAAATTTGATAGCTGATGTTATAATAGACAAAATTTAGGGAAGGCAATTACTTTTGGTCAGAGGCAAAGGAAGAGACTATCCAATGTAACCAGACAAAGCTTGAATTAGATTAAATGGTGGATGATGACTCTTAGGCAGGACTTCCAGAGTTTGTATATGGGAGGGCTGTTGTTTTGCTATATTAGAAGCGGGTTTTTGTTTCCTTCTCCCTGGAGAGGAGAGACTAGGAATAGGGGAAGGATTTGATAAATAATTTTCTTTCTTGTCCTTTCCTTATGTGTCAACTTTCTTCTTTCTACTTCCATTTTGCTGGGATAGCTGCAATAAATCTTATGTGTATACTTATTTTCCAAAATTTGACATCAGCTTGTAACAGGGAGCCTGGGATGGGGACATCCTCCTTGTTTCTGCAGAGAGTGCAGAACAGCTCTGGCCCAGTGATGCCTTCATAGATTCTGACTCCTCCAGCACCTTGCAACCCACAGCTTTGAGAGCGAGGGAACAAATGCCATTAGTTCTTTGGTGGGCACCAGCAGAGGTAAAGCTGTGGGCTTTTTATACTGACAAAAAAGTCAGAGTGTTTATAGAGATCACATGTGAACCTCCCTTGGGGAATGCAGAGGTAGCTAAGGATTATTTTACAAACAGCTTTATCAAACTGGTGGGAGAAAGAACCAGAGAAATTAGGGATTATACTTTAACATGATCCTGTGTGCATGTACTGCTGGGTAAATTGTGGTGAAGTTAGAACAAGCAATACATAGCAACTTTTTCAGATTGTTGTTCCATAAACAGGTGCTATTGAATGAATATGTGAAATTAAACACCAGTGGAATATCATGTTCGACAGAGGGTATGCTCATTGGAAGGAAGTAGGAAATAGCCATCAAAACTAGACTCTTGGGACCAGCAGGTGGCGTGGTGGTTAAGATGCTGGTCTCTCCCACATGGCCGACCACAGTTCAAGTCCCAGACCTGGTGGCTTGCTTTCTCTTGCTCTCTCTCTTTCTCTCTCTCTCTCTCTGTCTCTGTCCCTCTCTGGTCAAATTAAAATAAATGAATAAATAAAATAATTCTTTAAAAAAACTAGACTCTTACATCTATATTAATTAAATGTACACAACAAAAAACCTTATTCTAAACATTTCATATAAATTGTATCATTAATCCTCATTATAGTTATCCTTACTTTACACATGAGGAAATGGAGGTGTAAATATAAGTAACCTGTCTCAATCAACATAATCAATTATTTGTTGATCTGGTATTTGAAGTCAACTATATCACTCCAAAGACCATGATTTCTAAAGCTTTTAAAATTTAATCTGTAAGAAAAATGTAATTTATGATTTATATATAATCCTGGTTCATTTTTATGGGGTAGAGCATAGTTTTTATTATTATATATAGCACTTAATAATCAAATCAAGAATATAGACATTATCATATTGAACATTTAACATTACATAATGCTATATATTTTTGAGATTCATTCTACTAGTTTGTTCTTTTGGGGAGGAGTAAGAGGAAGTGTATTGCATTGTCAATGATTTTTTTTTTCTAAACTATTCCACTGTTTACATGCATTTTTGTGTCTGCTATAATCATTTTCTCCCAAACCCCTCAACTCCCACCCTTTCATGCAGTTTCTAGTGTCTATAGTTAATCCCTCTCCTTCTCTGCTATCAAGTTATTTAGCTTGTGCTAGAATGAGGACACTCAATATATGTTAAGTGGAGACAGACAATATTTTTCTTTCACAGATTAGCTTATTTCACTTAGATTCATCTATTTAACAAGTATAGCCTTTGTGAAAAATAGTATAGAAATAGTAAGTTCCTCAAAAATGTCTAAAATTAGAACTACTATATGAACAGCAATCCCATGTTTGTATATATATCTCAAAGGTCAGGAAATCACTATACTGGAGAGACATTTGTACATCCATGTTTATCACAGCATTATTCACATGCAGCTAAGACATGGAATCAGTTTAAGTGCTTCACAACTGATGAATAGATGAAAATATTGTGCATTCACATAATGGAATACTACTTATCTGTAAATTTTATTTTTAATTGACTAAAGAAAGAATTACCATGATACAATTCTACTTCTGATTTACATCCAAAGTAATTAAAGTCAGTAGGCTAAATTACATCTGTATTGGCATGATTATTGCAACATTATTTGTAATAGCTAAGATATGGGAGCAACCTAGGTGATCATCACTGGATAACAGCATAAAGGAAATGTGGTCTATATACACAGTGGAATGCTATTCAGCCATTAAGAAGGAAATTCTGGCATTTCCAATGGCGAGGATGAAGAGGGAGGACATTACACTAAGTAAAATGAGTCAGGTCAGGCACACAAGAACTATGCTTTTAGCCACCAGGCTATGTGGGTTTTTTGTTTGTTTGTTTGTTTGTTTTTGGCCATATGGTGCATGCACTCACTGGAGAGAGAGACAGACACAGAAAAGGGAAAGTGAGAAACAATCCCCCCCCCCCTAGGTGGGATGCTAAGTGGCCTTAATTAATTACCTGAAATGATGTCATTCTTGGGTCAGCAGGTGACATAGTGGTTAAAGCACTAGACTCCCACATGGCCAATTGCAGCTTGAGTCCCAGACCTGGTGACTTGAAAATCATGCTGGGCACATATGTGTGCATGCCCCAAATCTCAAGAACAAAACGGAAGAGAAGGGACTGTGGCATGGTCATCACCCTGAGGGTGATTTCTCATATTCCCTCTCAGTGTCTTTCTGTTTCTCTCTGGCAAGCACATGTGCTCTATGGCAAAAACATAAAACAAATAAACAGAAAAACTAAAAGAAAAAGCAAAAACTTTGTAATTCTCCAAACTGAATTGGGAGGGAAGTGCTAGTTGCACATTCTCCAGGTGAGGGAGTTGTTGGAGAGTATTAAAAATACTTAACTCTCATTTCACTAAATGAGTGTGGTATAAGATGGAAATAACTGTAGATACTGCAATTTTTGTACCTATATCTAAGAGAAATAGAGGATATGGCAGATAGATGTTCTGTGTACAAAAAGGAGAGAAATGGGAAATTATTATTTATAGAATAGATACTATGGGCAGGCACTATGTTGGACACTATATATATATAATAACTTCTGGTTTTATGGTGAATAGAGATAAAAAGTAAGTAAGTGTACTAGGCTTTTTTTTTTTTTTTTTTTGAATCTTCAAGTTTTCCACCAGTGAACATAAGGCAGTATGTGTGCTGGATCCTGAACTCTGAGGGAATTTAAAAGTGTGTTGGAATATCAATTTATTATCCCATAAGTAGTAATAACTTACTACCTATGTGCATATATATTTATAATAAATTAGTATAATAATTACATGTTATTACTATAGTAATATAACTGTATTATATATTATTATGGCAATATAATTCTATTACTCTATAAACCAGTGGAGTAACTAAATAATGTGCAAACATGTGTGAAGTAGAACTGAAAAAGCCATTATAGTTCACAGATGGGAGAGACCCATAAGGATCAGAGTAAATAGAGAAGACTCTTAGAGAAGGTAAGTCTTGAATTTGACTTTGCCAGGTAGAAATTATTTGGTTAGACTCCTGACAGATTAACTTACATCAGATCTACGTTCTCACCAACAACACTGGACAAGTATATCTACAAACCACTGGGTTCTGGAGAACAGGGAAGTTCAGAGATGCGAGCAGAACATTTGGCACTGCCTCTTCCCCAAGATATTCGTTAATTCTGGAGGAGCAGCTGAGAAAGGCTTTGGGAATCTCGTGTGGCTACAGGAATGATGAAATGTAGCATCTGCCCAAGGGAGAAAGCCCTCATAAGTACCTGGAGCTTTTAGCTGGGACCCTTAAAAGATACATTTTGGGAGCAAGGGAAAATTGGAGATAGACCAACCCTCAAAGAGACTAAAACTCTTAAAATCACTTCAGATTAAATCAAGATCTGCTCCTCTTCTAACTACCTGCTGTAGAGCAAAAGTAAATTCACTTTGGAGGAATATAAAATCATGCAGATATTTCAGGTGATGACTGGTATTTAATTAAAAAAAAAAACTAAGCATGTAACAATACGAACATTACATTTAAAAAAATCAAGAATACTGGAGTCTATAGAAATTCACACACCAAAACCTTGTGTATTTCAATTCTCAAGCTGTGGTTACAGTGTTGAAGAAATTAACAAAAATGGAGAATTTCAGAAGAGACATGAAAATTATAAAGTAGTGTCATGTGGAAATTTTAAAACTGAAAAGTATAGTAACTGAATTTAATGACTTAGTAGATGAGTTTAATACCAGATTAGACAATTTAAAAGAAAAAAGAAAAAGTAGACCAAAACAGAAAGAGAAAAGAATACACAAAAGAGCATAAAACGTTTGTGGGAGAAGGTATAAAGGCTTTCTGTTTATGTCATTGAAATCTAGAAGGCTAACAGGAAGAGAATAAGAGGGCAAGAAGCAATACTTAAATAGCCATTGCTGATTTTTTTCCAGCACTTAGGAGACATCAATCCACAAGATCTAAGAACTGCTTCAAACTCAAAGCAAGATAAAGACAGGACACCTATCCTTAAGCACGTCATAGCAAAATTGTTGAAAACTAAACACAAGGGATGTTAAAAGGAGCCAATAGAAAAAAAAAATAAACCTTCAAAGATGTAAGAATATCACACAGAAACAATGAAGGCCAGAAGGCTATAATTGACAGCTTTAACATGCTAGAAAAAAATCACTGCTAGATTTTAGAATTCTGTATCTGGTAATATATTCTCCAAAAGCAGCCAAAGTAAAGATAATTTGATAATTTCAGACAGACAAAACCAGAGAATTTATCATTAGTATACTCACACTGAAAGAAGTGATGGAACTTCAAATAGATAAAAAATGATCCTAGGTAGGAACATGGAAATAAATACAAGAAGAATTAAAGAACAATGTAAAGGGAAAATATGTGGGCATATATAAATGAATATGCCTCATAAAGCAAATGTAATGATATATTGTTGGGCTTAAAACATATTTAAAACATAACAATACATATCCAAAAGGAAGAAGGGGTAGATGAAGTCTAAATGTCCTAAGGTCTTTGAGTTGCCTGAGACATTGTCTAGTAATTATACAATGTAACTCGATATTGTATTAATTTACCTTAGACTTCAGCAAGTTAAAGATTCATGTTGTAATCACCAAGGTAAACATTTAAATAGCAGAGAATAGAAGAGAAAATGATTGTTTGACTTTAGGTTTGCCCAGAAGACTCCCTGGGATGAGCGTTTAAATACAGGTAGTCTATCTAAACTCCAACAGGATATGGATGGGTCAATGATAGATGTTGCAATACTTAGCAAAATGTGTACATACATGTGCTAAAAACACATGGAAGAATATAAATAGTAGCATTAGTATAATGGCTTAAACTAGAAGACACAGATCTCCCAACAGTAGAATGGATAAATGTTAATGTATCCATATAATATTACATTTTATAGCAATGGAGCAAATTATAAATAAGAACATGGATGTATCTCACAGACTAAATGGTGAGTGAAGAAGCTAGAGGCCTCAGATTCTTTTTATATATAAATTTTAAAAACCTGTAAGATATGGGAGGAATTGAAAAGAAGCTTGTTTATGGAAACTACAAAACCCATGGTAAGAACTATTGGGAGTATCGGGTTCAATTATGAGTTGAAACCAGTTGTGAGAAACCCAGGAATATGTCCTTAACATCACAGGTAACATAAATACATTGTTGCATGTTCTAATCTCTGTTCCAATTGTCATCTTTCACTCCCTATACCCAATCTCATCTTTTAGACAGTAGACATAGCTTCTACTTTACTAACTTGGTGAAATGCATAACACAAGATCATAACAAAATTAAAACCAATGATGATGGGGAACATCAGTTTACTTAAAATCAAAATGTAGGGGCCAGCTCTGAGGTGCAGTGGTGAAGCCCTTGCTCAAGGGAAACAGGATCCCATATGATGACCATGATTTGTGTTCTTGGTGTGGTCAACTGAAACATGCCAGACACACATGCAAGTGCCAAGATCAGATGGGCTGGAAGACTGGAAGAAGGGAACTGTGGAGTGACCAGACCCTATGAAGGGTGTTTATCTCTCTCTCTGTCTTCCTCTCTTTCACACACACTCACTCTCACATGCATGCATATGTGCTCTGTCATTAGTAGAGAAAAAAAATGTTTAAAAATAAATAAAAATCTGACCACTGTGAGAAACATTCATTTGTAAGTTTGAGCTGCTCTCTGTAAGGTACTGAACTAGGTACCGTAAGCACAGTAGTGAGTTCAACTGTGTGAATATGTCTGCCTGTAACAGTATCACTCAATCTGTGGTTGATACTGAGAGAGTGAGTAGAGAAGCGAGTTTAAAAGAACTTAATTTCTGGAGGGATGTGTTTTGAATACAAATGTGAACATATTTTAATAACATTATGTGTTTAGGGACAAGGCAACATATATTTAAGGAGGTGCCATTATCGTGGAAGACAGAAGCTTTCTTATGAAGAGTGTTATTCTGATCTGTCTGCCACTTCGTCTTTTTCTTTCCTCTCTCTCTCCCCAACACAAAAGCAAGTGAAAATTAAAATGGAAACTTCTGGAGGGGGCAAGTAATGAGTATTCTAATTATTAACAATTCCTTTCAAGACTTCAGATAACACATAGGGTTGAAACCGTCTCTCTTCAAATCCCATTAAGAGCAGAACAGCTATGCCTGAAAATATTATGAGAGTGTTTCATGTACAGTCATCTCTGTCAGCCCCAACCAAAGTAAAAAGGAGGAGAAACTGAAGTGTCTCTCTGGTGAGATTGCAACTCATTTTTAGAAATTAACTTCCTCACTGTGAAAGTGATAAAATAGATGCCCACTTAGTAATGAACACTTGCCAGTGAGGCTAAATGGGAATCTGAAGGTAGCCTCCTTCCTCTATGTGAAAGTCAGGACAGACCAGGGGATTCATACACCCAGACACATTCTAGAATAGGGTGTGAGAGAGATTTCTCCAGTTTCCAAAGAGCAGTGCAGTGGAGAAATTATTTTTTTCATAATAATAGAAATCCATATGAATTTAATAGTGATTACTTGTTTATCGACTGTTCTTGTTACCAAAACAGTTCACCTCGTCATGAACAAAATACTGCTTTCAAATTCCAATCAGCTCAGCTAACGCTGTCAGCAGAAAGGACTGGACTTCAATTTACTGTGACGTCTAGCTCTATGTGTTAGAGTTTTATTTCAAAACCCAAGGCCAGGTTTGTATAGCATTTAGCAAGAGCCAGTGCCCACAGGTGGTCCAAGTCAACAGCAGAAGAAGAGTTATGGAGGCCCACACCTGGTTTCCTGAGCTACCCAACTCTTGCCCTCCTGGCTAAATACCACATTGAGCACCCAGGGCTCCTGACAATGTCTGTGCTGACATGCAGACAAGCTCTGGCAGAGAGCACAATACAAACACACAGCAGCACTGGGAAGCTGCCTGCTAAATGTGACAAAGGTGCCCTCAGCACAGTACCAGCGTATGAAAGTAGGCATGAGATTATTTTATTTTTGGGCTTGGGAACTATGTAGACATTTTTTATTGAGCTCAGAGTGCTGGGTGGTTACAAGCTCCTCATTGTTCTACCTGTGGAAAGGTAGGCTAGGTTGTCTTTTTCTGGCAAAACATTACTGATGTTGAACACAAATTTCCATCTTCCTTCTTGCTCTTCTATTTTGCCTTGGCCCTCGTAGCTTACTCTTTGGGTTCCCAAGCAAAATGTGTTTAGTGTGTGGGGGTAGATACGATCTCACACATTCGCACAGTAAACACACCTTTTATACACACACACATATATATGAGAGAGAGATGCAAAAATAAATGAATAAATGTTAAAAGCTTTTGCTTGAGTTTCTCTTCATTGATTAATTGCTTAGCTAAAAATAAATAAATAAATAAAGACATTCTTCATTATGCTTCATGATGGCCCTACCTCTAATGCCATTGCTTCAGGAAGAAACCCTAATCCACAGATTGCCCTTTTATCTTCAGAAACCTTTGAAATTTTTTTCCCTTGGGTGCTGGTACCTTGGGTGACGCTCAGAGCAGTTGATGGCTGCTGGAGGATCCTCTCCAGTGGCTTCTCTTTCTCTTTTGAAGCAGACAAGGCATGACGGAGAAAGAAACTCTTCTTTCTCAGCCCCATTTGAGCATAGCTTATATGGTAATTGTCAAACTCAGAGTGAGCCAGTAAATCTGGGTCAGCATGTCCACATTTTTTGCTTCCAGATTTTTTAAAATATAACTCAGTGATAATCCTCACTAGCACGCATAAAGGGAACACTCAATATCTCTATCTTCACCTGTCTACCTATCTAATCTAACCTATTCTTTTTGAATTGCCTTTCTGAAAGAAACAGAGCTGTGTTGGCCTCTGGTGTATATGAGCTTTCAGTAATGACAATGCCAGTAATGACAATGATGAGGAACTCTTCCCTTCTCGAAAGTTTTAAGTTGGGTAGTTTGCTTGACTGAATCCATGTTAGTAGAAATAAACACAAATTTAATTATTTGAGTATTCTTTTGGTCTTTTTATATGTGGCCTAGCTGAGATAAATTCAACATAATTTGAATATGTTTTTTATTTTCCTATCCAATCATTTCTCTATTCAGTTACCAAACATTTACTAAATGTCTTCTTCCTATGTGCTGATTACTTTGCTAGACACTGACAACCAGCATGGATAAATCAACATCCTTGTCCTCAAAGACAGCAGATAATCACAACCCATTGTGGTTCAAGCAATGATAGAGGTAGTGACTTAGCAACATGGTATATGGAGGATGGGGGCCTAAATTAAAATGGTAGGTAGGGACCAGCAGTTAGCAGAATGGCTATGTCGCTGGACTCCCACGTAGTCGACCACAGTTCGCGTCCCGGACCTGGTGGCTTAAAACTCACGCCGGGTGTGTGTGCGTGTGTGCCCAAGATCCCGAGAGGAGAATGGCAAGGAAGGGATTGCAGTGTGGCCATCCCCCCTGGGGGGTGATTTCTCGCTTTCTGTCTGTCTCTGTCTGTCTGGCGAGCACACATGCCCTATAGCAAAAACCTCTCAAAAAAAAAAAAAAAAAGAAGGTAAATTGTTCTCGGAGAAGATCCCTTGTAGGAAGTATCTTCTGAGATAAATTTTAAAGTCTAGATAGAACTTATCCCTGTAGAGTGGTGTCAGACATTTCAGACAGAGGGAGAAACATGATTTAAAGCATAGAAAAAAATGAAAATAGGTTGGTATGGTTGAGAGGCAGGAATAGGAGAGAGGTGAAGGTGATAGAAAACAGGTCTTGGAGCATCTTGTAAACTACTCTCGCTGGACTCCCACGTAGTCGACCACAGTTCGCGTCCCGGACCTGGTGGCTTAAAACTCACGCCGGGTGTGTGTGCGTGTGTGCCCAAGATCCCGAGAGGAGAATGGCAAGGAAGGGATTGCAGTGTGGCCATCCCCCCTGGGGGGTGATTTCTCGCTTTCTGTCTGTCTCTGTCTGTCTGGCGAGCACACATGCCCTATAGCAAAAACCTCTCAAAAAAAAAAAAAAAAGTAGGTAAATTGTTCTCGGAGAAGATCCCTTGTAGGAAGTATCTTCTGAGATAAATTTTAAAGTCTAGATAGAACTTATCCCTGTAGAGTGGTGTCAGACATTTCAGACAGAGGGAGAAACATGATTTAAAGCATAGAAAAAAATGAAAATAGGTTGGTATGGTTGAGAGGCAGGAATAGGAGAGAGGTGAAGGTGATAGAAAACAGGTCTTGGAGCATCTTGTAAACTACTCTAGAGGCTGGATGACCACTGGGAAGCTAGTACTGACATTTATGTTAAAGTTGATCAAGGACTGAGTTAGGGCAGTGTTCATTAGATTGACAAGCAAGCAACAAGGAATGTGAAACATCTTCAGGAGATAAATCCAGCAGAATCTGGTAGGGATTGTAAAGTTGAGTTTCTGGACTTTATGTTCAGATAAAGTCCAGAACATAAAGAGTTAGATAGTGATGCATATAGTTTGTGCTTGACTGGATTTGAAGAACTCGTGGATATCCTAGTTAGCATATCCCACAGAGAGTTATATTTGTAAGTATGAGGCTTAGGAGGACAGGATCATCCTGGAGAGGAGAAGATGTAAATCACAGTTAGATGGTGGCTAAAACCACAAGTGTAGGGAGATTGGATTACCCAGGGAAGGGAAGTAATACATAGAATTGTGAGGAGAGTAAGATACTGAATATAGAACCATGAAAATGAGGATCTTTTAATGGGAAGATGGAGGAAAAGAATGTATGAAGAAGACAAAGCAGGGACCATCGAAGGGCATGAAGAGAACCAGGTAAGCCCATTGTCATGGAAGCTGGTTGAACAGATCACAAATAATGAGGGAAAAACTGATAAGTGCTACAGAGAGGTCCGCGATAATGAAACCTGACATGTGTCTAATGGATTTGACTTGTCTTAGCATTCTAAGCCCTAGCCTTCCCTTCTTCTGCATCCAGTTGATCTTTACTGGCAATGTTATTGAGAGACTCACAGTAGAAACCAAACACATACAGATTTGCTAACTGTTGTCTTACTTGTGTCACTTTCTGTGGCTTGCCCCAATGAATGAGCTCCTCCCTGGCTCCACTCATAGGAAGTGTGTGTGCCTATGTCTCTGCACAGTTCCCAGCCAGACCACGGTTTGCAGTTTTCTATGAAGGGGTTGTAACAATTCCAGGCATGAGAATGAAAAACATACCATTCCATCAGCCATGTACCATCTTCTCTCATTTTTTTTAGAAGTTTTTGCCACAGGGCACATGTGCTTGCCAGCGACACACAGAGAGAAAGACAGAGACAATGAGAAGGAAAGTGAGAAATCACCAGAGGGGATGGTCACACCACAGTCCCTTGTCCTCCATTCTCTTCCTGGGATCTTGGGCATGCACATACATGTGCCTGGGGTGATTTTCAAGCCACAGGGTCTGGGTCTCGAACCAGTTGGCCATGTATGAGTCCAGTGAAATAACCACTATACTATCTGCTGGCCCCTGTAGCATCTTCTTTATCCTAAGTGCCGACGATTATAACTAGCGGTTCCAAATAAACTCTTTGCATGGATACTTAAAGATCTCAAGCCTTCATGATTTAGGGTCTTATTTATAATACACATAGAATTAGTATAGTAGGTAAGGACATACTGCCCTACCCCCAGACAACTTCAGACTACTACCACTTCTAAACAGCTGAATTTGTTTTTTCATTTTAAATGTAAGTTTCATGGCTTTCTATTATTAATATATTTGGAACTGTCCAAGATCTGCCTCCAGCAGCGTCCAACCTCTTCCTGACTCAAGGCTGCATGTATGTGGTGAGCATAAAAAAAGAGGCAGAATTATCCCTCTTAAGTGACTATTTCCTTATTTTACAACTGACCTACAAAGACAGGGATGATATGAACAAAAACATACATTTCCCTAAATGAAGCATGATTTGCTCATACATGCTATGTTTAGAACATATTTCCATACTTACTAATTTTAAGAAAATACTATTAAGATAGCTGATTTGCGTTTCTACATGCCCAACCTGAGTTGCCATTTCTTCACATTGTTTCCATGTGAACATTGAATCACTCCATGTAAACATTGATAATACATTACAGATTGATTACCATGACCCAATTCAGTTTTAGTATCTTTGTCCACAGGGCCCTCTTGTAGCCACAGTGAATTAAGCAGGCATCACATGAGATAAAACTATTTGCTGGCTATGACCTACTGTAGTCTAGTGCTGAATCAGGAATTATAGATATTATGAAAAAGCAAACAGGGTTATTTCCTAGGTTGTTTATAATTTAACTGAAGAAACAAAATGTATCTATGTAATTGAAAGGCAGTATTCAAATGTGTTCTCTCTACAGGAGGAGAATTAGTCATTGTACTTGGATATTTATCTGATATTCAAATATTAGCTAGAGCCGTGGTGTTGTATTATTCAGGATTCTCCTGAGAAATAGAACCAGCAAGTTCTCCAGAGAAACAGAACACACATGCACAAAAGGAAATGTATTATGAGAAATTAACTCTCACAATTATGGAGGCTGAGAAGTTCCATAGTCTGACATCTGAAAGCTGAAGACCCAGCACAGCTGGTAGTATTGTTTAGTCCAAGGCCAAAGGCATGAAGTCTCAGGTAGTGATGATATAAATCTCCATCTGAGAGCCAGAGACAGTGGGATGAGATGTCCTAGTTTAAACAGTAAGGCAGGAAATGGGGGAGAATTCCTCTTTCCTCCAGTTTTTTTTCTATACAAGCCCTCAGTGGATTAGGTGACACCCTCACACACTGGGAGGGTGAGCTACTAAGTTCACTGATTCAGATGCTGACCCCTTCAGAAACATCCTCATAAACACACCCAGAAACATTTCATCTAGGCATCCTATGACCTATTCAAGTTTATATATAAAACCAACAACCACTGGTTAAATGCCACTGATGGAATTTTGTGACCTTTGGGGTTATTGTTGTGTGAGGAAGTGGCCATAAATATTGAGGTGTGAAGGGATCACTGAGGAATTCCTTTAAAATTAAGAATCCCTAGGTCATACTTCAAAAATGTCTTATTTAAAAAATATAAACTTAGCCCAGGAATCCCAATTTTTGTAAGAACTCTGTTGATTCTGATACAGCTGCTCTGAGGATCTTACTTTTAAAGCCTGAAGGACATAAAAGCATTGAAAATTGTTATGGACACTGGGGATAAAGTGGAAGGAGAGTGAGAGAGGGGAAGAGTGCAAGAAGGAAAATTTGGGAAAGAAAAGAGTGCAGAAAGGGAAATTTGGAAAAAAAAATGGGGAAGACATTTGTGGAACATAGATACAGTTTGTTACCTGTTGGTGATGTTGTGGATAGTATTCTCACCTCACCTGGTGTGTGTTGTATATCATGTTGGGTAAAATCTCTTTACCGTCCAAATGATGTATAGCGGTTGAATGTATAAACAATAATAAATAGTAAAATAAAAATAAATAAATAAAAATACTCTATTAAAGGAGTGGTTTACAAAGTGGGGTATGCATGCACCTGCTAGAGGACACAGTTATTTATGGTGTGGGAAAAGTTTCAGATCTTTTACTTATGTAAGCTTTGCTGCTGATTTGCATGTGCCCTTCTTAAATCTATGTGATGGTCAGCTGCTCACATCCTGGAAAAAATCTGCAGAATCTTGAGTGTGTGAAAGTGGGAGTTGACTTGACTATAGCTTTCTGATGTAGTGGTATGTGTGTTGCCTGGGTAAATGGATTTAAGGGTCAATGATCTTGTTTAACTAAACTACCGCTTGCAATGTGGGCAAGAGGATTAAACAAATGTCTGCAAAGAACATGCGAATTGATAAGAATCCCAAAGGAACATCCACAAGGGAGGAAATAAAATGGCCATACTGGCATTTGTCCTGCTCATTTAAAACTCCTGATCAACTACATTAAGTGGTTAAAAACAATGACAATCTAATCAGATATGATTACTAAGAAGACTATTTGAAATATGGATTTATAGCCACTATCATTAATGATTAACCTCTCCCAAAGTGCACATCATGCCTCGAAAAATTAGCTACTGTCATCCTGATCAGCATGGCAGAAAAGCAATTAGAGAGGCAGGAGAGTGGAATGCAGAGGTCAGGATGCAGATGCCAGAGTCAGACTGCTGGGTTTGAGTCTAAGTGCTGGTGCTTACCAGCTGTGTGACCTTGAAAGAGTTACTTATCTACACATTATCTTAGTTTGTTTCTGTTGCTAAAAGAAATTACTTTACACTGGGTAATTTATAACAAAAATTCATTACTTACAACCCTATAGGCTTGAAAGTCCAAGATGAAGTGACTGGCAGATTTGATGTCTAAGAAAGACTCTCTGCTTCAAAGACGATGTCTCTTGGTATGTCCTCACATGATGGAAGAATGGAAGAACAAAAGAGATGATCTTAGTTATTTTTCTGTTGCTGTAACTGAATATAACAGACTAATTCATAAAGAATAAAGGGTTTTTATACTCATAGTTCTGAAGGCCCAAGGTTGAGGCAGCACACGGTGAGAAGCCATGTGCACGTATTAGCTCTGGTCTTATTCCCTCTCATTTTTATTTATTTATTTATTTTTACTCTGATGTGCCTGTGTGGTGTGTTGAGACAGGGTCTCACTGTGTTGCAGTCCTGCCTCTGCTTCCTTAGTAGAGATGTGATTGTAGTCATGTGCCACCACTCCCAATTCCTTGAGATAAGGTCTTCCATGTTTTCTAAATTGACCATGAGCTTGTGATCCTCCTACCACAGCCACCTGAACAGCTGGGATCACTGTCACAAGCCATTGCACCCCGCTGGTTAAGGGTGGCCAGGAATTGATCTAGGCTTCCTATGTGGCCTCAGCCTGTCAAGCACTGGTACATGTTACTACTATGTCTAGACCTCTCTCTCCATCTTCTTATAAAGCCCCCAGTATTCAGTCTTGAGGGCCACTCTGATTACTTCATCTAATCGCAGTCATCTCTCAAAGGCCCTACTCTTTAATTCCATAGTCAGGTCAAATTTAAGTGAGGGCTTTTCTTTTCTTCTTCTTGAGGCTGTGTGCACTTGCCAGAGAGAGAAAGAAAGAGAGAGAACTCTCCAATGGAGTTTTGTCTTGCCACAATCCTTTTTTCTCTATTTCTCATTCCTATCATGATTTGAGGCACACATGCACACATGCCTGGCACGTGTTTCAAGCCACCAGATTCAGGACTGAAATCACAGTTTGCCAGGTGGGATTCAGCTCCCAATGCACAGCGCTTAATCACTGGACTACATCTACTCATCTACTATATGAGTTCTGATGGTGCCATAGAAACCACAGTGAGAACCAAAGCAACTCTCTCATGTCCTTTAACAAGGACACTAATTCCATTCATGGGGCAGAGCCCTTCTGGCCTAATCATCTCCTAAAATCCCCACCTCTTAATGCTACCATATTGGGGTTAAGTTCCGATGTGAATTTTGGAGGAACACAACATTCAAGCCATATCGTTCCACCCCCGGACTCCTTAAGTTTATGTCCTTATCACATTGTATTCTATCCTAACAACTTCAAACATCTTAACTTGTTACTTCATTAATTTTAATATCAAACTTCAAAGTCTCATATAAATATCATCTACATCAGATATGGGTGAGACTCACAGTACAATCAATCCTTAAGAAAATTTCCCCCCTAGCTCTGAGGCTGTGAAATCAAATAGGTTATGTGATTCCAAAACACAATGGTGAGAGAAAAGTAGGACAGGTTATTTCCATTCCAAAGGGGAGAAACAGGAAGAAAGAAAGGGGTAACTGGACTCAAGCAGGCCTAAAATCCAGTGGGGCAAACATTAAATCTCAAGGCTCCAGAAAAATCTCTTTTGACTCCATGTCTTCTATCTAGAGACACTGAGGTATTATTTGGGCCCCCACAGCTCTATAATCCAGGATGTACTCCTTTCTCAATTCCAAAGATGCATCCATAGTTTTAGTTATTTGGTATAGCTACACCCTACTTTTTGGAACCAATCTTTGTCTTAGTCTGTTGATGCTGCTTTAACAAAATACTTTAGACTGGGTAATGTATAAATAATAGAAATGTATTTCTCATAGTTCTGAAGGCTGGATAATCTAAGGTCAAGGCATTAGCAGATTCTGTATCTGTTGAGAGGTTGGTCTTGCTTCTAAGATGATGTCTTTTGTTGCATTCTCATATAGGCAGACAAGGGACAGACAAGGGACAAGGTAGAAGATGGTAGAAGGAACAGAAGGGGAGGCAGCTCTCTGAAGCCTCATTATAGGGGCATTAATTCCATTACTAAGAACCGAGTCCTTCTGACTTGATCAGTTCCCCAAAAGTCCTACCTCGGTCAGGAATTAAGGTTCAATGTGAATTTTGGAGGGACACAAACATTCAAAACAAAGCATGTACTATGCTTTAGTTTCCCCATCTGTTAAATGGGGATTAATAACAATAATGCCTACCTTGAAGGACTGATATAAGCATTCAATGAGTTAATATGTGCAGTGTTCTCAGACCAGTACACATATAGTATATGCAATACAAAAATTAGTTTTAAGAATATAGTTCATCCCACTTTATGCTATTTTAAAAATATCTTTTTAAATATTTATATAGGTATGTTATAATTTGTAAATAAATACACTGAGTTGAGGTGTATATTTGCAAATATTGTTGTTGGTAGAGGTGAGTGTGTAAAATATCTAGTTTACTTTCCAGTAAATATTGGTGTTCCTGGAAGTTTCCCAGGTCTCTGGAAGCATAAGAATGTACCAGATCACCTTCTGCCGGACCTGTGAGCAGGACCCAGGGTGGGGACTGGGTATAAAAGCAAAAACATGTTACCTTTTGACTAACATCTCTACACATCTCTTCTGTGTAGTAAACATTCTGATCAGATTGTCACTTTGCTCTGCTTCCTTTCATGCCTTTTTATTCTAGTCCTCATAACTGTCATTCTAAGATATCACTTGAAAAAGTGTTTGGAAATGGCCAGTTTGGAATAATAAGCTTCTGGAGAGCTTCTCTGCTCCTTTCGTCCTGCCACTTGGCACCAAATCCTCTGCCTGGATCTCCTGTTCAGGGGTACACGTAGTCTCCTGAGCCGGTCATGCCCAGGTCACATGCACAAAATACATGTTCACATAGTTTGTTCCCTTTTTCACTCAGCACAGGCAAGTGAGACTAGATTATTTTTAAGCAAAATTTCTCAGGAGCATATAAAATGAAACAAGACAAGAAGACATAAAACTGTTGAAGTAAATGGGAATGTCTAATATTTTTTCCAGTCATCATTTGCTAAAAATACAGTCCTCCTTTTTTTCAATCTGCATTAGCAAACTTCTGTCAAAGTAGCTTCAGGCTGGATCCTCTGTTTCTATCCAGCACCTATTTCAAACTGCCATGGCCTATACGTTGGAGTCCAGACTCAAAAACATTCATTTAGTTTCCTCCACATTCTGACTCTACCTTAAAGGCTCATGTACAGAATTGGATCAGAAGACCATCAATGTTCTCTCCAAGTCTCTCTCCTTATCTCTCCAAACAAACTCTTTCTCCGGGATTCTCTTACCAGTTTCTAAACACATCAGGCTCGTTTGTTCATGGTCTCTCCCTGAAGTCTTTCCCAGTAACTTCAATTGATATGAATCCTGTTCTGCATCCAAAGACAGCTCAAATTACTCCTTTCCTGAGAGGTTATCATGGGGGGTAAGGTGGGGAGAGAGAGAAAGAGAGAGAGAGGGAGAGAGAGAGAGAGAGAGAAACTCTGGTACATCTCAAATTGTACCACACAGCATGCTGTCTACTTTGTAGAATTGCATTCCATGTTTCCATGCAGAGTACTAGATGCAGGACTATCAGAGGAATTTTCAGTTCATCAATCTTCAGAAATATGGTAAACATTCCCAAATGGTGTACATTATTGAGCCATTGCAACTCAGGTTTGAGAAAAGAGATTTACCTTCTGCTTTCTCCACATGTGTGGATCCTCTTTGAGAACTCCAGTGCAGGATTGTCTGTATGCCAAAACACCTCCTACAGTGGTGAGCTTGCTACTTCTCTGGGCATCTCGTTTCTCAAAGAAGAATATCTATAATTTATTTTAGAACTCATATCATAAAGCATAGCCTAGATTTTAAGACAATACAACAAAGAGTGAAAAAAAATTAAGGTTGAACTAGTGATGAATTTGGAATGTGATCATACTCTTTGTGTGCTTTGGAAACATATATTAAATATAGCCAGGTTACTGAGGCTCAACATTTGATTAATATGTGTGCTTGGCTACTTTCTCCTCAAAGTGAATGTTGATAAGGTAATGTCCTTTGAAGCAGATGAGCTTGTATTGGAAAATGTGTAGTGTTATAAAGTGGGTTAAAGGCCAGAGAGGACACAGAATTCAGGTTCTTTGTCTGAGGTCTAAACTGAAATTAGTATTGACAATAGTCTTATTTCTGTGTAAAATACAAATAAACATTAATTTTGCCTTTGGGATATAGGAGGTCGATGGGGAATACTTGTTGACAAGGTCAGTGAGATTATTCTAAATGATTTTAAACACATAGCTATTTGTACTTTATTGTTTTTTTTTCCTTGATTTTATTTGTTTTCATCTTGTCTTGGAGGAATTACTCAGATGATTCTTCAAAGTCCATCCTTACCCTGTTCTTTAACTTCCATTTGCCTCAAATTCTCATTCTAAGTTCCACTGTTGATCTTCCAGAACTGACTACTAGTTTTTCATCTATGCTTCATGCTTTATTTATGCTTTATGATACTGAGAATATATACAAGGCCTTAACATATTCCCCAACTGAAGGCAATTGATGTTTCTAAAATAAGAAATTTGTTTAGACATAATTATGCATCTCTGTCAAAGGCTTTTAGTGATTTAAGAATCAAAGACACCCCAAAGCCCGTGAAACTATGTTTCATTTCTTTTTTTTTTTTTTTTTGAGAGGTTTTTGCTATAGGGTGTGTGCGCTCGCCAGACAGACAGAGAGAGACAGAGAGACAGAAAGTGAGAAATCAACCCCCAGGGGGGATGGCCACACCGCAATCCCTTCTCCTCCATTCTCCTCTCGGGATCTTGGGCACACATGCACACGCGCCCGGCATGAGTTTAAGCCACCTGGTCCGGGACTCGAACTGCGGTCGACTACATGGGAGTTCAGCGACATAGCCATTACGCTAACTGCTGGTCCCTATGCTTCATTTCTTGTTGAGCTGTCTTTCACAGGTCAAGCAGCACTATTGAAGGCAGGAGAAAGTGGCAAGTCTCTCTGTGGTACACAGAATGGTGCCTCTTCCTGCCCACCACTTCAACCTGCATGCTCTAATCTCCTGAACCTTGAAGATATTAATTTACATTGCAGACATGATTAGGGGTAAAGTCCAGGAAATGGAGATTAGCCCAGATTACTAAAATGAGCTTAATTTAATCACTCCAGTGTTAAAGACCTCCATTCTCCTCTCGGGATCTTGGGCACACATGCACACGCGCCCGGCATGAGTTTAAGCCACCTGGTCCGGGACTCGAACTGCGGTCGACTACATGGGAGTTCAGCGACATAGCCATTACGCTAACTGCTGGTCCCTATGCTTCATTTCTTGTTGAGCTGTCTTTCACAGGTCAAGCAGCACTATTGAAGGCAGGAGAAAGTGGCAAGTCTCTCTGTGGTACACAGAATGGTGCCTCTTCCTGCCCACCACTTCAACCTGCATGCTCTAATCTCCTGAACCTTGAAGATATTAATTTACATTGCAGACATGATTAGGGGTAAAGTCCAGGAAATGGAGATTAGCCCAGATTACTAAAATGAGCTTAATTTAATCACTCCAGTGTTAAAGAGAGCCTTTTCCAACTGTCATCAGATGCGGAAATTATCATGGGGTAAGGATTGGAAAGAGACACAATTTGCTGGCTTTAAAGATGGAGAAAGATGTGTCATGGAGTGAGGGGAATAACACAGCAATTTGGATGACTTCTAGAAGTTAGAACAGGCAAGGAAACATTCTCCCCTACAGCTTCCATAAAGGAATGCAGCTCTGCTCACGCATTGGTTATAGTTGACCCCTGTCAGACTTCTGACCATCTGTAAAATAATGAATCTATATTGTTTCAAGCAACAAACTTTGTGGTAATTTGTTATAGCAACAACAGAAAGTTAATCCACTATATTTCAAAGATTGCTTTTCATCTTTTGTGGAACCACGATGTTCCATACATGGAAGGACTTGCAGCAAAGTCAAATATTCCCCATGCGTATAAAGCTAAGGGTCTTTGGGTAATGTGAGTGTCTAGATACTCTGATTGCTGTTTGTTTGGGAATAATCAAGAGCTGGAATGACTGACCTTCCATGAGGTCTTAGAACACTTTGACAAGACAGAAATTAAACTTTTTTTTTTTGTATCTTAAAAACGGCAT
>NW_006207284.1:3635686-3660679 GCF_000334495.1 Tupaia belangeri chinensis
ATTCCTAAAATGCTAAATGGATGACACTCATTTTAAAGTTCTTATTTGTTCAAAAAAATGTAAGGTTTTAAATATGCTCTTCAAGGCTCTTTGGAAAAATAGGCTTGTTCTTATCCATTCATGACTCAGTCCAGGCATTTACCACCTAGGTGGAAATTTTCTGATTCATCTTGAGTTATTCCCGTCACTCCTTGATCCTTTGTACTTCTATGCAACACTCGCCTAACCTCTGTCTTAGCAATTATTGTACTGTATTATGCTGCATTACTTGTCTTTACTTGATGAACTCTATGTAGACCAGCAGAACACCTTCCATCTCTAACCTTAATAATTACTAATACACCTGGCACCTAGGAACAGCTTAGTAAGTCCTTGATGAATAAAAAATTCATTACATGATCATTGTTTTTGAAAACTCCAGCAAATAGTAATCAAGAGTTTGGCTCAGGTACTTAGATGGTACCATGTTTTCTTTTAATGCTTTAAAGGTAGCCCAGAAGTTTCTGGTTCTTCTCGTTCTTTTATTTTTCCTTCTTTGTGTGTGTATGTCAGAGTCTGAGATATTTTTCCTACTTTGACCAACACAGTAGGTACAGAAATAAAATGAAAAGGAAATTTTAGAACAAGAATCTTTAACCTAGTGCCCAAGTATTCCCCAAGAGATCCACGCATGTGTTTCATGGGACCCTGCAGACCACCTGAAATCTATGTTACTTGTCTGTATGCATGTTTCTGGGAGAGAGTCAGAAGCTCTCTCATAGTCTCAAACAAAAGCTATCTAGAGATTCTGTTCTAACAGAATGATGCAGCTATGGAGAAATATACTCAAATAAGCCTTCCCTTAACTGTAGGTAGCTCTAGTTCGATCTCAAGCTTTTCCTTTGGGAGGGTTCTTGTCACTACATTTGCACCCAGAGGGAGAAATCATTTTTATTTTTGCTTAATAAGCAACTTGAGGAGTTAGCCTCCCTGGGATGGTGGTCCAGACTGGCATTTTGTGCCTATCTGCAGTGAAGGGTATTATTCTGGCATAGTTATGGTAAACAAATAGAACATTAAGATCAGAGTGGTCGAATCACAATTATTTGCATGGATTTTATATTTTATAGGACTAATAGAAGAACTTGAAGTGGCACCTTCATCACCTTCTGTAAGGAGAATTTTGGTAAGTTATATGAATTGAACTAAATTACATCCCATTTGTAAGTATACTTTTCCTAGTCCCAAGAAGGCATTTGCCTAGTTCTAACCTGGACATTTTATATTAAAAGGGCCACTTATAAAACAAAACAAAAACACTAGAGGTCAGTTGCTTAGAAAATATTCTGTGCCTTCCACTTTCCATCAAGTGTAATGAAGCGGAGAGAGTCAAAAATATCACCATGGATTTAAATCCTTTGGTTAAACGGTGTGCAGTCTTCCAAAACTGGGCACTCTGTGTGTTCTCTAAACAGGTTATATACCTACATGCAGAATCTCTTCTGCAAATAAGCCACAAAGTGGCAAACTTGGGCATAGCATTTGAAAAAGAGTAAGTGGAGAAAAAAATATCCCTTCCACAAGGCCTCTAGGTCAACTTCTATGCCTCTGTGAACTCATTTTGTGAGTCTGAAGGGATTTTTTTGGTAAGTGGGAAATTTTTCCTTGGAGAAGGACAATTTTCTGACTGCTGAATCCAAAATTCATCTACCATTGTCAAACTGTGAGGCCAGAGCAGGGAGAGGTTGGCTACTGGGCCTCAGCTAATATCTATCTGCACTGAGTGCAACCTTGGATATTTGGGGTGTGCCTGATAATCAGGATGAAAGAACCAGCCCAGCATTTGAATCCTTTGCACTGCTCCATTCATTCAAGGTCAGTTAGAACATCAGCTGTGAAGAAAGCATGGTGCTAAGTACTGAGACTCTCCTAGATAAACTGGTAACAAGAGGCCCAGTTGTTTTAGTATATAAAGTCAATGATTTCCTCTTAGCTTTGTTTACTCTTCTGACTTCAATTAATCCATTTATATTCATTAGATTTATGTAATCCCACTTCTGTGTGTTATGAGCAGGGTGTTATCAAAAAGAAAGATGGAGATGTCAGAATACCTGTTTTGAGGGAGTTTTCTATCTACTGTTTAGTTTTCTTTAAGACTCCTTTTCTTTCTAGTAAAATGTTAGGGCCAGCAGGTAATATGGTGGTTAAGGTTCTGGACTCCCACATGCTGACCATGGTTTGAACCCTAGACCAGGCAGTTTGAAAATCATGCTGGACTCATATACATGTGTGCTCAAAACCCTAGGAGGAGAAGGGATTGTGATGTGACTACCCCCTGGGGAATAATTTCTTAGCTTCTCTCTTACTGTCTCTGTCTGGTGAGCACATACGCCCTATGGCAAAAACCTAAAAAAAAAATTAACTTTGAAAGTTTATTTGTTAATTTCTTCCATGAAAGGGGGGATTAGAATGAGAGAGAGAAGACAGGCACCCCCCTACTGGGTCTTTGCACCACGATCCACCTCTACCCTCAGCTAGTCCATATCATGGGCAGGTGAGCATGAGCCCAGTATGGACAGGGAGGTCCTAGAACACAAACAGGAGTCCTCTCTGTGTGGGCCCAGCTGTATTACCACTGTGCTACCGCCTACCATCTCTAAGCTTCCTTTTTAGACACAGCTAAGTTTATTTGATAAATAAAACTGACTTTCCCCTGGTGTCTCTTTCCTTTGGGAAGAAGAGTTTTAATATAAGAGTTCCATTTTCAGAGTTTGTTTAAGTGGCAAGGCAAATTCAGTTTGGCTGTAAGGGGTTGGCACTGTCTTGCTCCAGCTAAGGCTGACCTGGATTAAATTCAGGCTCACAAAAGGTCTACAATAATAAGCAAACAGAAAGTAACCTTATGAGGTCATTTTAAAAGAAAATTTGCTATAGGATGCATATGCTCGCTGAAAAAAGAGAGAGAAAAAGTGAGAAAGCACCCCCCTCCCCACGCCAGCAAAAATGACCATGCTATGATTCCTTATTCTCTGTTCTCCTCTTAAGATTTTGGGCATGCATGCACAGATGTCCAAGGTGGTTTTCAAGCCACTAGATCTGGGACTCGAACTGCATAGTCAGCTATGTGGATCAAGCCACCTTAAACACCACACCACCTGGCTAGCCCAGGAGGTCACTGCCTATCTTCTTTTCTGGACATAATAGAATAATAACTGATTCATGGAGCATAATTTTATCAATTCCATTATTTTTGCTTAGATTGAATATTTTCTGAATTACCCTTTTTATTGTTTTCCCAAAGTTTCTTTCTTGAGTGAGAAAGAGTGACAGAGAAAAGAAAAGAAAGCACCCTTAAAAGGCTATCACTCCATGACCACTCCCCACCCACAGGTCACCCTGCAGCCTTTCCCAGAGAGCCAGGATCGAGGACGTACATGTGTGCATGCCAGGTGTGCACAGACCAACTGAGAAACCTAATCACAATCTTCCACATGGATTCTAGAATTGCAGCGTGTTCCACGACCACTGTGCAACCATGACTGGGTGAAATTACCCATGTATTTCTGGAGATCATTTTTTTTCTGCCTGACTATAGGCTCACTTAGCCCAAATTTTGGCCTATGGGCTCACATAACCCAAATTTTCTTGGAGATAGGACTTTTCTCTTCCTTTGAATTATGTTGAGTCTACCTAATCTTGTTGTTCAGTGCCTTTAAAAATCCTGTACAACAGGCCCTTTTCCCTGCCGTTGTCTAATAGTGGCTCTATCTTGGAGTCAACTTAGCTTGAACATGACCAGTGACTGCCCTTCTCTCCATAACTGTAGCTAACATAGCATATGAATGATTAACTACATATGTAACAGCATCTCTTCAGGTGCTTCCCTTTTCTTCATTTGTGCTACCCTATCCCTGAGTATACTCCCTTGAAGTTAAAACAAATGAGGACAATTCTCAATGAATATGTATGTATGTGTATATATATATGTATATATATATACACATACATACATATTGTGTGTATGTATATATTCATTGAGAATGTATATTATATATACATACATACAATATGAATTTATAAGTTTATAAGTTATCTGGTCTTAAGATTGTTGAATTGGGCATTTTCTCGTTAATTAGAGAACACAGGATTTTAATATGATAGAGATATCACTTTTAGCTATGACAGCAAAAAAAGAAAGGCCTTATTTAAAATTTCCTGTAAATGATAACTTCTTTAATAAATTGAGAAAATCAAGGAAGATGTGTCCAAAACTTTTTGGTGATTCCTGTGCCATTTACTATATTTATATACTATATTTTTAGAAGCAAAATATACTTATTGATTTGAATGTTTTTTTCTATTTATAACAAGAGGAAATTAGTTAGGATAAAGCTAATAAATACCAACTAATACCTTTTAGTGGCAGAAGTTGACACAGCTCTAGAAAGGAATAGGGTGGTGTTTTTCTGTCCTAGAATAGCATCAAGTATTTGTGTTTATTATAAATTAATCACACTGCATTATAAATATTAGTATTTTTAAATAACTATAAGTTTCTTGGTGACAGTGGATTTTTTTGACCTTTTATTATTGCTATACTGGTTAGAATATTTTTGGTTGGAAAAAAATAGAACTCGACTCATACCTATTTAATTATAAAAGGAAATTTATTAGCTCAAACATGGAAGAAGTCCAGGCTCCAGCAAGGCTGGGTTCCAGAGAGTTAAGCTTGCTACCTCATGCAGATCACATGGTAACTGCATTTCTTCTGGAAGAAGGATTTCTCCATATGACCAGAGAAGATGGTCACATGCAACTGCAGCATATTTGTGGAAGAAAAGTTCGTGTTTCTTAAATTTTTCTGATAGGATACTTCCATAGATAAGTCATCTTAAGCCCCATGTTTTTCTACATTCCACTCAAACTATTTAATCTTGTCCCCCTCAAAAATATAGTTTAAATTTCTTTTACTAGAAACCCTCATTGTTCATTACAACTGTGATCTGCTTTTCTCACATTGGATTCATAGTCATTGATGATGTAATTCATTTATTTTCCTTTTTGTCCATTCATTTGAAAATAGGCATGGACTTGAAATGTTCTTACCTTGATATCTGGCATCAGTATTACTATTTAGCTTTTTGTATGTTTGTTTGCCATCGGGCATGTGTACTTGTCAGATAGAGAAGGAGAGAAAATGAGAAATCACCCCTCTATTGGTGGCCATGTAGCAATCTCTTCTCCTCCATTCTCGTTATGATTTGGGGGACACATGTGCATGCATTCAGAGTGATTTTAAAGCTACTGGGTCCAGGACATGAATTGCACAGTCAATAATGTGGGACTCAGTCATCCTAACCTCCACACCACCTGCTGGCCCCACTATTTAACTTTTTTTCTTTTGAGAGATGTTTGCTATAGAGTGCATGAACTCACCTGAAAGACGACAGAGAGAGACAGAGAAATACAGAGAGACAGAAAACAAGAAATCACCCTCCAGAAGGGATGGTCACACCAGAATACCTTCTCCTCCATTAGTCTCCTGGGATTTGGGGCATGCACACACATGCACCTGGAGTGAGTTCAAGCTGCCAGGCCTAGGACTCAAACCACAGTCAGACACATGGGAGTCCCATAGCTTAACCACTACACCACCCACAAGCCCTCTAATATTTAACTTTTAATGTACCTAACAGACCATTGGTAAATATTTGTTGATTTTCTAGAAATAGCTAAGTGGCATGACGACTTTGCACTCTACATATATTGACTGTCTTTTCTGTGGTGCTAGAAGCACTGTGGATTAGTGACATGAATTAAGCTAATGAGTCTTCTCCTTATTGAATAGTGAGGAAATGATTCATCTTCTTTGCCTCCTATTTATCCATATGTAAAATATATACACCAGAACCTTCTACTTCAGACTGTTGCAAGAGTAATATAATCACATTTTATGTAATAGCCATCATTATTTTGACTGTTGTATTTTGGCAACAATGTAAGGTGGCTGCTGTCCAGAGTGCTGAACAAAACCCCATTATTGTAGGCCTGGAGTGGGGCCAAATAAATCTTAATTTCTTTTTCTTTTCTTCTCTTTTTTAATTGCCAAAGAGTTCATTTACTTTTCAGAGAGATAGAGAAAAAGGAAGAGAGACAAGGAGAGGACCCCTCGTTGGGGCATGGTCATGTGGCAATCTCTTCTCCATTTCTCCAACTTGGGATTTGAAGCATGCACACACATGGTGCCCAGTGTCTTTTCAAGCTACCAGGGCTGGAATTCGATCCCTATCTTTGGCTATGTGGTATCTAGCTCCCTTAACCACCAGGCCACATGGGTGTCTGAGAATCTTAATTTCTTTCTTTCTTTTTTAAGTTTTTGCTATGGGGTGTGTGCACTCATAGGAGAAAGACAGTGAGAGGGAAGATGAGAAATCATCCCTCAGGGAGGAAAGCCACATCGCAGTTTCTTCTTCTTCGTTCTCCTCTTGGGATTTTGGGCACACACACACACACACACACACACACGCACCTGAAGTGATTTTAAGCCACTGGGTCCAGGACCTGAACATGATTGGCCATTTGGGAGTCCAGTACTTTAATCACCATGCCACCTGCTGGCTATTTTGATTTTTTTTTTCTTTAAGGCTTGCCCAAGGGGGCCTGCACTCACCACAGGGCAAAAGAGAGAGGGAGAAAGAAAAAGCAGCCCTTCAATGGGGTATATTCACACTACAGTCCCTTTGCCCTCACTTCCTCACCCAGTTGGAATCCTAGGAACACACACACACTTAACTCTGCTTCTTTCAAGCTGTCAAGATCGGGATTCATGACATTAGTGGGACATGGAAATTATTTATTACCTGTTGATGATAACATATATAGTATTCTCAGTTGGACTGGTCTGAGAAGTATTTCATGTTGGGTAAATTCTTTATACAAGTCAAATGATATATAGTGATCGAATGCTTATAAATAAATTAGAATCAATAATAATAATCTGAAGAAATGAAGAATGATTTTATGATAAAGATGATGTGGATAGTAATGTCTTTGTGTTGACTGATATGCATGGTAATCATGCTGGAAAAAGAAATGTAACGTACTGTAAAGATATATGTGATTCAATGTAACATAAAAAGACTATGGTAATAATAAATAAAAATAAATAAACTCAGGATTCAAATCCCAAAGTCAGCATATGGGATCTGGCTGCCCCAATCACCAAGCCACAGAATCAGCCCAGAAATCTTAGTTCCTAACAAGCATTGTAGGCAGGTCTGCAAAATGGAGAATAATATATAACACATAAAAAATGTAAGGTATAAAAATTATCTGCAACACATATCTGATTTATATTTCAAACAGTTTCTATTATTTTGTAATTCACTCATTCATCTAATAAAAATAAAAAATTGTTGTCAAGAACAAGTAAGACTACATACCTTGATAACTCTCTCTTGGGCCAGCAGGTGGTGTGGTGATTGGGGCACTGCACTGCCACATGGTCAACCATGGTTCGAGTCCCAGATCTGGCAGCTTGCTTTCTCACTCTCCCTTTCTCTCTCTGGTCAAATTGAAGAATAATAATAAATTAATAAAATTAAATAAATAATTGTTTAAAAATTATATGTATATAAAAAAGATACAAACTATAGGATCCCATTCTCAGAGAGTCTGGCTCAATAGATTTGGTATGAAATCCCCTAATCCTCCATTTGCTCATACTCTAGGTGGTCTTTGGACCACACTTTAAAACCCCTTGACCTAATATGTAAAATTCTCTGAATTCTAATCATTTTCCTAAGGAGGTAATGGGAGTATTTTGTTTGATTTCACTAAAGGCATGGATTAATGGATTTAGGGAAGATAGTTGCCATCCACAATAACTTAAGCCACTCCATGATGGCTTAGAAAAATGCCCAAATATGCTATAGAAGAATCTAACGCCCTTGAATGAAGTTGCACAGACAAAAATTATGAGACTGAGCTGATATCAGCAGTTTATTACCTAAGAAGTAATAGTGAGGGAATCCCTGAATCATTTCTATTGAGTTTCCTAACATTGAATTCAGTCTTGTGAAA
The DNA here is from genome assembly GCF_000334495.1 of Tupaia belangeri chinensis. Classification (NCBI taxonomy): domain Eukaryota; kingdom Metazoa; phylum Chordata; class Mammalia; order Scandentia; family Tupaiidae; genus Tupaia; species Tupaia belangeri. Next base: position 3,643,748 of record NW_006207284.1, read on the forward strand.
CTTGCAAGTGGGTTGAACCTTGTATATTCCAGCTGCTGAAAGATGAAAGGTCTAACAGGAGATTTTTCTGACTCTAAGTATTGATTCTGCCAAAGCCCTTAATGTTTATCAGCTGCAGTTTGAGGGACCTTTAATTACCGTGTTGCTCTCCTGTGTTTCTCCCAGTTAGCCCTAAGATCTAACAGTCTTACAAACTGTATTTGGAAAGGAGTGGTTGGTTTATAAATGTGTCCTACCTTTTTCATAGTCATTTCAGATGCACATGACATTACCTAAATACAGATGACCTCAACCACTTTCTCAGCTCAACAAACCTATCTTTGCAGTCTCTTTCTTGGGGAGCATACCTGATGATGGGTGACTTTCGAGCCCTAAATAACTGCAGCATATTCATCCTTCTGTCTATAAGAGAAAGAATTCATCAGAATTGTTCCAGGGTTCCTTTCTTTAATGATACACTTATCTAAAACAGAAAAAAATTAAAATTAGGAAAGTATTTTTCTTTTCATAAAATAAAGATTATCCAACTGATCCATTGTGGAAATATTAATAATTGAATAATAGATATTTTAGAAAAAAATGCAAAACACTATAGAAACACATCTCCCATAACAGCACTTTCTTTTTAATAAAACTGCATATTGATTGCTTATATCCACCAAACTCAGTAAATTAGTAGATTCTACTAAGAGAATATATAATTTCTTTTTTTAGTAATTTGTATGGTTTACTCTACTGTTTACATGATCCTCACTTACTATTCGGAGAGCTAATATAAAAGTACATAAGCTATAAATTAGACATTGGTCACAAATGAAATCTGATTTATCCTATTTCTAGGCACTAAAACATAACTCTCCTATTATCCCAGGCTGCAATGTTATAATAGCCAATGGTAAAACAAACTAAGATTTGTGTTGGGACTTTGCCCACAGAGATACCATTTAATAACTTGTTTATTATTGAAGACAACTAGATGATATAAATTGGGGTTTTTAAAAGTGAAGAATAACATACTGTAGAGTAGGGAATTTGTTTGTGTGTTTGTTTTTTGTCCCGACCTGCGGGACCGTTGAACAAGTTCCTTGGGGGAGGGAGTGAGAGATGGGACAAACACATGCACACACAATACGAGGTGCTGGTCAAGTCGTCTTCTTCTGTCTACTTCCGTTTATTGAGGAGAAATGGCGAGTTATATACAACTGGTGGGCACAAATTGGTGCCCTAAATGCAAATGAGATAGAACAGCATGAACCAATCATTGATGTGGGTGGATCTCTCCCGTTGCCTAGAAACTCAACCACTTCCGGGGAGAACAGTTGGTCACATGATTTCTGAGAAACGGTTTGCTCAGTGAGGAAGTGAAGCGTAATGGTTTCCAAGATGGTGGATAGCTCAAAATGGCGGATAGCTCAAGATGGCTTCCGTATCCAGTGCTCACCAGTTTTCATGTGAGCACAGATACTTTGGAATGCATGACTTTGTTTTGAGGGGTCTGAAATTTGGGTACACCATTAATTTCTCAGAATCAGATCATAGCTCCTTTTCTCAGGGCTTGGTTAGTCTTTCCTCTACTCTCTTTCTTGTGTATAAATAAATATTCAACCAAATGAGAACACAGGAAGGATATTTATTCAGAGCTTGCTATAACAAGGGAGTATGACAGAGACTCAAAGGCAGGAATAATGGTGAGAATGCTTTATGGCAGATCAAGATGCTTCAGGAACACTGATTGAAAGTTTTGGGCATGGGAACCAGCAGTTGGCATAATGGCTATATCGCTGGACTCCCATGTAGTTGACCACAGCTCAAGTTCCAGACCCAGTGGCTTAAACTCATGCTAGGCACGTGTGCGTGCGTGCCCAAGATTCTGAGAGGAGAATGGAGGAGAAGGGATTGCGGTGTGGCCATCCCCCTGGGGGGTGATTTGTCGCTTTCTGTCTTTTTGTCTCTGTCTTTCTGGCAAGTATATGCACCCCATAGCAAAAACCTCTCCAAAAAAAAAAAAGTTTTTGGCATGGGGAAGCTGGAGGTAAGCTAAACATACATGGGGTATCTTATGTGATTGGTTTGGGGAGCATATTTGGCTCTCTCTGGTGGGTCCTGTGTTAAAAGAGAAAAAGTAGGGAAGCCAGCAGTCATTGACCAAGTCCTGATCAGTCCAGGCTGATAGCTGCTGAGGTGGTTTGACTTTCTGGAGTGATTGTTGCACAGGCTGTGTTTCTCTCCCTGGGCTGGTGCTACAATGGCGAGTCAGTTCTATTATCATATGTGGTCTGGCTATTGCTGTGTGTATATTCATTCTCTTCAGGTCCCTCCTCCTGTTTTGGTCATTTTCATGTGTGAGACTGAATAATATATGGAAAGCTAGCAATTCAGATTCTACCTCTTCAGAATTGTCTTCATAGTCAATAGCATAATGACATTTTCCTATTTTGTTGTTAGATTATGGTGATCATCTGATTAGAGAGCAGCTCTGAAGAAGAATGTGAGAGTTTGAATAGAATGCAGTGGTCTAGGCTTATGACCACTGTGACAAAACTGGAATAATTAGTAATCTTTGTAGGGTGCTTTGGAGCCCGGAATCATAACTGTCCAGCACAGGCCAAGAGAATAAATCTGATAGGCTGTAAGGTATAGCCCGTCCACCTTGCCTGTTTCATCAATCTAAACACACCATGCATTATTACCAATGGAATGGATACCACCAGGGCTATAGCCAATAAGACATCTAGAGCAATGTGCTTTCCATAGCTACTTTTGCAAATGAGTTTAGACTAATCCCTATTGCATCTAGGGCAGAGGTGATATTATTAACAACTTCTCCCAGAGGTGGTGATCAGGTTATTGCAGTGATCGGCTCACTGTGGTCCTTTCTATTTGCAAATTTCTACAAATTTGCAATGGAAGTGGAAGCACTGCTCTGTTTGCTTAGGGAATAAAACAGTAATTCCTCCAGTGTCTGAAAAATCAAAAGTGGGCCTCATTTTGGAGTTGGAATGCTAGCCTTTATTTCTTTTTATAGAAATAGTTGTATGTACAGATAGGTGTCGGAATACTATTCCTAGAATGTGTGAGATAAAATGCATGTGGGCCTGAGACAAACCGTGCCATGTATCCTGGCTGAAAATGAAGTAGTGTCCTGTATGAGCACCAGGAATAAAGGAGTTTTTCATAAAAGTAACTTTATAGTTTTTGCAGGGTTATGCTGTTGACATGTAACACATGACCCCAAGATAACCTCGACCATCTTTTTTAAAGTTTCCCTGTCAAAAATGATTTAAGATACTAAACACTATCTCTATCATGATGAGCAACTTCATGGAGAAATTTAGGTAATAACTTCTTCAAATCATTTGGTGTCAAGAAGCAGTTGTCTTGGGAGAGCCAGGGATTACCTAAGAAAAGGGTACAACCAGAATTTTTGTATTCCTTTTAAAATCAGGGGCCAAACATTAATATTTTATAATGGCTTCTTTGAATGATTTCATAGATTTTTCTTTTGAGGCTTTGGACAGAGTAATAACCTGGGCTACTTTTCTGGTATAATTGTTTGCTGTAGAATTTTCTTTAGCTTCTACATGATCTCTTTTTTGCATAAGCTGCAACCATTATGATAGCCACCCTCTAGGAAGTAGAGTGCATCTTAAAGTCCTTAACTTGATCATTTTGAAAGGAGGGTCCAAAGGAGGTGAGAAACACCATTTATTTCCAAAGCATCCTAAACTCCTCTACTACTCTAAAAGCACACTTATGTATATGTTCACTCTCTGGTCTTTGGTTAGTTGATGAGTTTCTAATAAGAGCCACAATTTCTGTTATCCAAACTGATTTCATCTCAAGTCAAAGATTATGATCTAAAGGAAAACTTAAATGAACAATTTCATCTGCTTGATAACCTCCAGTTTCTGTTTTTTGAATTAGGTCAAGATTTTTGATGGAAAGCCTGCCCCATAGCACAGTGATTAAGTGATAAGTACAGAAAGCTGAATCTTATACGGCTGAAAGCAGTTCAAATCCCAGCGCCAGTGACTTAAAAAGCACACTGGACATGTATGCCCCAAATCCGGACAGGACAAGAAAAATGGAGGAAAAGAATTGCAGTGTGACCACACCCCACTGATGAGTTTTCTCTCTTTCACTCTCCTGCAAACACATGCACCCTCTGGAAATTAAGGAGAAAAAAATTTTAAATAGAATAAAACAAAGATTTTCAATTAAATGCTGTAATAAATCGGAGTGAGGGATAGTAAAGTTCTGTAGCTGACATGGGGTAATCATGAAGTTGTTATAACTTCATGGACTTGTCCTGATCAACTGTGTTCAAATAGACAAAAAGGCTGTGTGGGGTGTGTGTGTGTGCGTGTGGTATGTGTATGTAGGAGAGAGATCTTATTGATGTCTAAGCAAGGAGGCTATTGAAGATCCTTCTCCAGGTTCCAGAAGGTACATTTATATCTGTACCCTAGAGGAGAAGTTCTGTTACTAAGGACTTAGTCACTTCATACAGAGGTCTCACGATCTCAGAAAAAAATTGGCACTCATTATCTATGATATCTGATTAATCTTAGAAATCCTCTCAGTTGTCATTTATAAGGGGGCTAAAAAATTAAGAAACTTGTTAATCAGTGGTTTTTATTCCTTAGATAGGTCATACTCTAATTGATAGACTGTTTTGGCAAAAACTTCATGTCCCTCTTTCCTAAGACTGTGAGCAAGAAAGCTTTTAACAAGATTCCTTATTTATTCAACAAAGTATTATATCTGAACCTAGTCACATACTATAGTAACTGAATCACAAGGGAAATTTAGATATTTTAAGTCTTGCTTGAGGAACTTGGGAGGGTAGGAGGGGCCTTTCAAGAGCTAAGCTGGCTCACCAGGTATGTTGTCGTCTTCTCCAAGTGAAGGCAAAAATACTTTAACTGTTTGAGTCTGGAAGCATATGGAGAAAAGCAATGATCCACCACAATGAAGCCACACTCTTATTAAATTGCCAGGTGGTATGATAGAGAGGAATTTTTCCCCTCTGGATAATGGCATAAGAGTTAGAATTAAGGTCTAGAACATAGAGAAATCTGTGGGCTATTTGAAACACCTCCTACCTACGTAATAACTTTACTCCAAGGAAGAAGCTGAGAAAAACAGGGAATGTTTAAAGTAAAAAGAGTTACTCTCATACCTACCAGGCATTTAAGGATAAATATTTATAGTCAATTCACCTTGAGTATTTAAGAAAAAGGCAAGGTATGGCGTCTTTTTACTTCTTCAGAGCACCTTGAGCATCAGAACATTCATTGTTGTGAATTTTCTTACTTTTCGTGGTCACGGTTTTTATTCTGTAGGTAGGAAAAACTCTCCTAGGGTTCCTTCTGTTTAAAGTATCTACTAGGGTCCTTGTCAATAGGTGATCAATTATGAAAAGGGTCACCTAAGCTGTTTGATCTTCAGGCCTATAAGTTTGTTTTGGGTTCTGCCTAGTTTTTGTTGTAAAGCCCTTCCTATTTTATTAGATTTTTTGTTTGTTTAGTTTTTTTGTTTTTTGTTTATTGGTTTTTGCCATTGGCATATATGCTCATGGGTCAGAGAGAGGGAAAGTGAGGAATCACACCTTAAAAGGGGGTGATCACACTGCAATCTTTTCTCCTCTATTCTCCTCTCTGGATTTGGGCATACATGTACATGTGGCCGGCATGATTTTAAAGTCACTAAATCCAGGACTTGAACCATGGTTGGCTATACGGGAATCCAGTGATAAACCACCATTCCACCTGCTGACCCCTAAAGCTCTTTTGAAATGTTCTTCTGAAGCTGAAGTTCAGAAAACGGTGGTATTTTCTATTCTATTTTCTACTCTATAATTAGGCTTCCGATATCAGATTTTTCTCTAATGACAAAATGAAATGAAAGAGCTGCTACCTTCTTAAATTTCCAAATGTTGTTGGAATGTATTTTCTAGGGTATCTTGGAAACAAACTATAGTTCTTTTTTTCTGTTTGGTTGATTTAGTTATGGTTTATTTTTTGCTGGAAATGTCTCAGATATGGCTCTAAGGACACTTTAATCTACTTTTGGTGTTTCATTTTTTCTTTGACCCCTAGGTTTACTGTGGAAAGAAGGATTCTATAATTCCCTTTCTGAGTCAGTTCAATAATCTTTGCCACTCAATACTTAGCCACTGATTTTTTCCAACCAAAATATGTACAATTTAATATAGACTAGATAACCTTGACTTAAGTGCACCTAAAGAATTCTATAAATTCCCTTCCTGAGTCAGTTCAATACTTAGCCACTGATTTTTTCCAACCAAATATGTACAATTTAATATAGACTAGATAACCTTGACTTAAGTGCACCTAAAGAATTCTATAATCTTCTCATATAGATATAGAGAATATATAAGATACATAGATAGATATCTATATGTATATTTATAGAAATATACAGTTCAGCTTAGATTTGAGTTTTAAGGTCTGCTGGACATTAGCTCTTCCTACTTCCTCAGAGCAACTAAAATCACAATATAGATGTTTACTTTTAGTTAATTCACTTTTAGTGTTTAAGAATAAGGCGAGAAATTGAGCTCTATCTTTCTCATTGAAAGATAGAGCTTTGTAGTTAAGTAGTGTGTTAAGTCATAAGACAGTTACTGGGAAGAAGTAGTGTGTTCAGACCACCCTAGGTGTTGATGGAGGTATGGAAGGAAAGGTGATGGAAGAACAGGGAGTAGGAGCGCTGTATATAGGAAGGCAATTGGAGATTCAGTAGAAGATATTACTAAGGAAACGAGACTAGCTTGTTGTTACTTAAGTCTAACAATTTGCTCATTAGTTTTGATTTAAAAAACTCTTTTTTTTAATTTTTAAAGTTCATTGACCTATTTATTCCATGACAGAGGAGAGAGAGAGAGAGAGACCCCCCACAACAGGATCTTCATGCTACTTCTATCACCAATCTCAACCAGCCCAGATCATGGACATGTATGCATTTGTCCCATGTTCACATGGAGGTCCCAGTTGTGAATCCAGGACCTTTCCGTGTAGGTCCAGTTGAGTTATCACTGTGCCACCACCTAACCCCCAAAGAATATTTTAGTGAAAAAATATAATTTGATTCAGAATTTCATTTGGTAGCCTCAGCATCACATTAAAAAAAAGTCCTGTCAACCAGAACTGAGTAATTTTACTCCATTTCTTCCATAAGATACCTCTCAAATAAACCATTTTGTCAAACTCAAATATTTCCTCGAGAAGCTATTGAAGATTTAGATTATCCTTGGTCAAGTTATGACATTTAGAAAGATAAATGCAAGAATTATGATCGTAATGAGAGTGTATGTAAGAAACAGAAAATCTTCCTAAATGAGTAGGTTTAGGCAACGCCATGACAGCTGGCAACAATTTATAGAGGAGTTATACTTGTGCACTCCATGTTCTGGGCACCCAGTCTGATGATTGTCCTCCTCTGAATGCAAACCCAACAATCTAACAATACATGTCCCTGACAAGCAGAATACCAGAACAAATACTCTCTCTGGATCAAAGCCAAACTCTCAGGACACAAAAAGAAATGTACACAAAAGGAGAACCTCAGTTGGATTTATCGGTGACTAATGGCAAAGTTCGTTCACAATAGCGTCAGTCTGGTGAGAACTAAAAACTCACAATTTCATGAGACCAGCTTGAACAACTAGATATAGAGCATATGCCTATATTTTAAATTGTTATTCTCTATGAAAAGCAATGATTTTATTATTACTATATTTAATTTACAAATAATAATTGTGCATATTAGTGGAGTACAGTATGCTATTTCAAGATATGTATTCAATGCCTAATTAAATCAGGGTAATTAGCATATCTATCACCTCAAGCATTTATTGCTTTTGTGTCTGTGTGTGTGTTGGTGACATTCATAATCCTGTCTTCTAGCAATTTTGAAACAACAATAAATCATTGTTATATGTAGTCACCTTATAGTATTATTGAACACTGAAAATTATTTCTCCTGTCTAACTGTAATTTGGTATCTGTTAACCAATCTTTCCCAATCGCCTTATTGCTCAAGCTTTCCTAGCTTCCAGTAACCACTATTCTCCTCTCTGCTTCTATGAGATTAACATTTTTAGTTATAAAGACACACACACACACACACACACACACACACACAAACACCATATATAGAGGGACAGATATAGCTATGTGTGTGTGTATATATATATATATATAAAGAAAGAGAGAGAGGGAGATATATATATTTCTATAAATATACATATAGATATCTATCTATGTATCTTATATATTCTCTATATGTATAGAAGTATATATTTATCTCCATATATACACATATCACATTTTTTTATTTGTCTTTTTATGGAAATTTGGGTTGATTCCCTATCTTGACTAGAATAAGTAGTGCTGAAATAAATGTGAAAGTACAGCTATACTGTCAGCATACTGATTTTCTTCCCTTTAGCTACATATGCATTAGTAGGATTACTATATCTTATGGTAGTTTTATTTTTGTTTTTTAGGAACCTCTATACTGTTTTTCCGTAGCAGTTGCACAAATTTATAATCCCACAACCATGCACAAGATTTCCCTTTATTCCCCCACATGTTCACCTGCACTTTTTTTTTTTTTGTCTTTTTGATAATAGTCATTCTAACTGGGATAAAATGTTATCTCATGGTTTTGATTTGCATTTCTCTGATAATTAGCAATGTTGAGCATTTTTTTTCGTATATTTGTTGGCTATCTGTCTTCTTTTGAGACAATATTTATTCATATCACTTGCCTGTTTAAAATATGATTTGGTTTGTTGCCGTTGAGTTTCTTCTGTAGTCTTAATGTTAAATTCTTATATGATGATAGTTTTCAAATATTTTCTCCCATTTTGTAAGTTGGCTTTCACTGTGTTTATTATTTCCTTTGCTGTGCAGAAGTTTTTGGTTTGATATGCACCCTGTGTTCACCTTGTATGCCCCATCTAATTCTGCCATTGTTTTCTGTGCATTTGAGGTCTTAGTTATATTTTTTTCCTAAAGTCCTGAAGAATTTCTTCCTATATTTTCTTACAGTAGTTATATAGTTTTGGGTCTTAAATTTGAGTCTTTAATTAATTTTTAGTTGATATTTGTATATAAGGAGACAAGAATCTATATTTATTCTTGCATCTATAATTCCATTGTCCTAGAATCATTTATCGAAGAGACTTTTTCCAACATGTATTATTTGTGCCTTTTTCAAAAACCAGTTGGCTGCATATAAATAGATTTATTAGTAAGTTCTCTGTATCTTAGATCAATTAGTGTTGCTGTGACAGAAGAGCTAAGTCTGGATGATTTATAGAGAAGAAAGGTAGGTTTTCCTCATAATTCTGGTGGCTTGAAAGTGAAGCATAAAACTGACATCTGATCTCTGTGCAGCTTCAGCCTATGTCAGAAAGATCAGTAGTTGGGCACAAAGATAGAAACATGCCAATAGCAGTTTTGCATGGTTAATAACCCACTCTCATGGGAACTAATCAGTGAGAACATTCTCCCTTCCAGGAGACTGCATTAATCTATTCATGAGAAATCTATCTCCATGTCCTAAGTAACTCTCAACTAGGGCCTATCTCCCAACACTGTCACATTGGATACTAAATTTCAATGTAAGTTTTGGTGTTAAATACTTATTCAGTTGGTCTATGTGTCTGTTTTTATGTTAATATCATACTTTTTTTTGTTGTTACAGCTTTGTAGTAAGTGTTAAAGTCAGGTAACATGATGTCTGCAGTTTTGTTCTTTTTTCTCAGGACCGCTTTGCCTATTTGGAGGCTTCTTGTGATTTCATACAAATTTTAGAATTTTTTTTCTCTATTTCTGTGAAAAACATCATCAGGATTTTGGTAGGGATTGCATTGAATCTGAAAGATTTTTTTAGGTAGCATGCTATCTTTTTAGTAATGTTAATTCTTCCAACCTAATCATGGAATATCTTCCTAGTTTGTGGGTGTGTACTCGCCGATTTCTTTCATCAGTGTTTCATAATTTTATTGTATTCTTTCACCTCCTTGGTTAAGTTTATTTTGAGGATTTTGTTTTTGTTTTGGTAGCTATTGTAAATTAGATTGCTTTCTTGATTTCTTTTTCAGGTAGTTCATTATTAGTGTATAGAAATGTTACTAATTTTTGTAGGTTGATTTCATATTCTTCAACTTTACTGAATTAATTTTTTAGTTTTAAAAGTAGTTTTTGATGAAGTCTTTAGGTTTTTTGATAAATATGATTATATTGTCTACAAACAGGGACAGTTAGACTTTCTCCTTTTCACTTTGGATACTTACTTCTTTCTTTTATTTAATTTATCTGGGAGTATTTCTAGTAGTGTGTTGACTAAGAGTGCTGAGAATGGGCTTCCTTGTCTTGTTCCACTTCTTAGAGGAAAAGTGTTCAACTTTTCTTAGCTCAGTGTGATATTTGCTATGGGTTTGCTATATGTGGCTTTTATTGTGTTGAAATATGTTCCTTCTATTCCTAATTGGCTGAGATTTTTTTTTTCCATAATGAGATGTTTGTTGACTTTTATAAAATCATTTTACCCAGTCTATGAAGATGATAATTTGGTTTTGTTTTTTGTTCTGTTTTGTAATGTATTAAATGTATTGATTTGTATATGTTTATGCATCCTTATATCCTTGGAAATAATCCTATTTGGTCGTGGCATGCAATCTTCTGCTATGCTGTTGGATATAGTTTGCTAATATTTCATCGAGGACTTTTGCATCTGTGTTAATTAGGGTATTAACCTGTACTTTTCTTTTTATTCTTGTGTCTTACCTGGTTTGAGTATGAGGTTAATTCTGGTCACACAGAATGAGATTGGAGAAATTCCTTTCCCTTCAATTTTTGGGAAAAAATTTAGAAAATTGGTGTTATTTCTTCTTTAAAATTTTGGTACAATTCAGCCGAGAAGCCTTTAGATCGTGGCTTTTCTTTGTTATAAGACTTTTTTTTTTTTTTTTTTTTTTGAGAGAGACTTTTGCTATAGGGCGCATGTGCTCGCCAGAGAGACAGGAAGTGAGAAATCTTCCCCCGAGGAGATAGGCATACCACAATTCCTTTTCCTCCATTCTTCCCCCTTGGGATCTTGGGCACACATCCACATGTGCCTGGAAGGAGTTTTAAGTCACCAGATCTAGGATCTGAACCACCGTGGACTACGTGAGAGTCCAACAATGTAATCATCACATCATCTGGTCCCTGGAAAACTTTTTATTACTGATTTAATATTTTTATCACTACTGGTCTGTTCAGGTTTTTTACTTCTTTTTAATTTAATCATGGTAAGTTTTATTTGCCAAGTAATTTTTTCATCATTCGTGAATTTTCCAATTTGTTTGTGTATAGTTTTTCACAATATTCTTTAATAGGCTGTTGTATTTCTGTTTCCAGTTGTAATGTCTCTTTCTCCAATTCTTATTTTTTTTTAGGTTTTCTCTTTTTTTTTCTTAGCCTAGATAATGATTCATTAATTTTGTTTATCTTCTCAAAGAAATAACTTTTTGTTTCATTATCTTTTTAGTTTCAATTTTATGTATTTCTGCTCTAATCTTTACTATTTCTTTCCTTCTAATTTTGGTTTTTGCTTGTTCTTCCTTTTCTACTTCCATGAGGTACACCATTAGTTTGTTTAATTGAAATCTTTCTACACTTTTGGTGTAAGCATTTATTGCTACAAAATGTCCCCCTTGCTTTTGTTATGTATCCCATAGGTTTTAGTATAATATGTTGTGTTTTCATTGTTCATTACAAGAAATTTTAAGCTCTCATTTTTAATTTCTTCATTGACTCATTGATCATTTGAAGCAGGCTGTTTAATTTGCATGAACTTATACAGTTAAGTTCCTCTTTTTGTTGATTTCTAACCCAATAATTTTATGTTCAGAACTGATACTAAATATTGATTTTGATTTTTAAAATTTGATTTTGATTTTTAAAAATTTGCAGAGACTTGTTTTGTGTACCAACATCTAGTCACTCATGGAGAATGTTCCATGTGCTGATAAGAAAATGTGTATTCTGCCTCTGTTGGATGAAGTATTTCATACATGTTTATTATGTTTATTAGGTTTTTGGTCTATAATGTCATTTAAATTCTTTTTTTTTTTTTTCTGATTTTCTGTCTACATGATCTTTCCAGTATTGAGAGTAGGGTGTTGAAGTCTCCCACTATTATTATAATGGAGTCTATATCTTTTTTTTGTATCTAATAATTATTGCTTTATATATTTGGATGCTTCAGTGTTAGGTGAATATATATTTTTTGTTGTAGCCTCTTGTTAAATTGAGCCTCTTACCATTATATGATGACCTTCTTTGGTTGTTTTTACAGCTTTTGACTTAAAGTTCATCTTATGTAATGCATGAGTCTAGTGATCTTGATTGCTTTGATTTCATTTGTTTGGAGTATCTTTTTCCATCTCTTCACATTGAGTCTATGTGTGTCTTTACAGGAAAAATGAGTTTCTTGTTTTTTATTTTTTTCTCATTCAGTCAATCTATATCTTTTAATTGGGAATTTTAATTTATTTACATTTAGGCTTACTGTTGTAGGTTAGAATTTATTTTCATCTTTTTTTGTATTTTGGTTGTTTTGTGTATCTTTTTTCATCTTCATTCCTCTCTTATCATTTATCTTTGAAGCATGGTGATTTTCTGTAGTGATATGTTTTGGTTCTTCTTTCATTTGTAGGTCTGGTCTACTAGTGACTTTTGTATTGTCATTTATTTTTATGATAGTAGTTAGTGTCTATTTGCTTCCAGGTATAGGACTCACTTAGGCATTTTTTTTTTGTAAGGAGTATGTATTTCCTCAGTTTTTGTCCATCAACAAATAATTTATTTGCCTTCAATTCTGAAGGACAGTCTTTCTAGGTATAGAATTCTTGGTTGGTAGATTCTTTTTCTTTCAGGACTTTGAATTTATCACCCCATACTCTCCTGGCCTCTAGGAAATCAGCTAAGAAGTATGATATAAGTGTAATGGAAGTTCCCTCATATGTAATTGTCATTTTTCTGTTCTTTTAAAGCACTCTATTTGTCTCTTGACAGTTTAATTATAATGTTAGTTAGAACTTCTTAGGGTTGAACATGTTTGAGGATTTTTGTGCTTCCTGTATCTGACTATCTATATCTTTATCAAGAGTTGGGAAGTATTCAGTAGTTAACTTATTAAATAAGATTCTTGTCCCTATATTTGTCTCTTCTCCTTTTGGAACTCCCATAATGCAAATATTTGTTTGCTTGTTGGTAACCTGTTAGTTTAATAGGCTATCTTTATTCTTTTTCATTAATCCATCCTTCTTCTTTTCTTTTTTTCTTTTCTTAATGGGATGGCTTCAAAACAGTTATCTTCAAGGTCAGAGATTCTTTCTTTTGCTGATCTAATCTGGTGATGAAGCTCACTATTGTTTTATTTTATTTTTTAAGTTTTTCAGTTCAAGTATTTCTGCTTTTTAAAAATATATGTAATTTCTATTTCTTTGTTAATTTTGTGGTTATGAATTGTTCCCATTTAATTTAATTTTCTACTGTATTCTTTTCTATCTTATTGAATTTTCTTAGGGTTATTATTTTGAATTTATTTTTACACATTTCAGATATTTTCCTTTCTTTGAGATCTGTTACAGGACATTCATTGTATTCTTTTGTAGGTGTCATGTTTTCTGCTTTTTCATTTGTGTGTGTGTGTGTGTGTGTGTGTGTTATTATATTGATATCTATGCATCCAGTGGAACAGTCGACTCTTTTAATGTTATGGCATAGCTTTCTTAGGAAAAGGCTATTTTTTGAAGATGTACCTTAGCGTATGGATTGGGCAAGGTGTTTTTGTTTTTGTTTTTCTTTGAGTGGGCATAATGGGCATAACAGTCTAGTCTCATGTGATTTCTTGGCTATAATGAATGTCAGCAGTGTCTATGAAGGTTTCTGTAATCTGTACTATGATTATGGTGTTAGTGATGCAGCTTTATTAGGAGTGAGGGCTGGCAAGTAGGCTGGTTGGTCATATGCAGTAGCAGGGGTCAGGGGTGCTAACACAGTACCTAAGAAGTATGGTGATCTGGGTGGTCTGGGGGGGCAGTTTCCAATAGTGGTGTGAGCTGAGAATACAAACTCATGGTTCTGGGGAGGCTCATGCAAATGTGCATTCATTCTGGTGGTAGTAGAGGAAATAGTCTTTTAAGGGGATTTTATAAAATTAAAGTTAATAGATTTTATTATTTAAAAAATAGTATTGTTTTGCAAAGTAGCTGTTGGTGCAGTGCTTCTTAGTTATGTTCTTCCTTCTATGCTAATGGGAGCTTAGTTGCTGAAGTGGTCATTCTGGATGAACTTGGATTTCCTCTAAGTTACTTTTCAGATAGCACCTTCTTCTCAAGTGCATATATTTGCAATAATTACTCTTCAAATGATTGTCATTACAGGAGAGAACAAGCTAGGTGAACCCATTTTCTTTCCAGTATCAGCAAAGTTAAGTTGAATAGTTCAATTTTTTTTCGCTTTCTAGAATTGATGAAATCAGAAAAAAAAAAAAAAGAAGCACTTAGATTTTAGAAGCAAGAAATTGAATGAAACTTTTTAAAGCTTGAGAAAGTTCAAAGTGGAAAAGGGGTAGGGGCATTTTGACACATACTCTTTTAAAGTATTGATTTTTCTTTTCAAAATTGATCCAAAAGCATGACAAATGTTTACTCCGACACCCAATACAGTATTAAAAAACCCAAATGTCAGGATGAAAATCTGATGGGCTGCAACCTTAGTACTAGGAAGGAAAAAATGTCTTATGTGACTCAGAGATGCTGAAAATGCCTTATTTTTCTTTTTGCTTTCTTTGTCTTTATTTATTTACCTCAGCTACACAAACCTAAGAGGATGGAGAAACCATTTATAATACTAATGTCTCCTGCAAAACTTTTGCTGCCCTCAAATTAAAGGTTTTATTTTTTGTTTTGTTTTGGTTTTATTTAAGTAAAAATGAACAAACTTGTTAATATCGTACTTTACTCTTTCAGGAATAGATGTTCAATCATTAGGCATTCACTTAAAGGTGATGAATCAGCACTCCATGGAATCAAAGGGCAATCATGCCATGCTAAATAGTTTTCCTTGCAGACCTCACAAAGGTTGTTTGTGGCCCAGAATGTATTGATTTCATTAGATGTGCTAATTTAGCAGTTCTCTGGTTTAAAGACCATAATTACAACACAATGCACAACCTGTGTACATAGGCTTATTGCAGGGAGAAAAACTTTTGCTCTCAACTTATTAACAGCAAATATATGCATTTTTTCTGCAAATGCTAGTTATAAATCTCCCTTATAAACTCACGAGGCTCTGTTATTATAGTCTTTTATTAATAAACTGAACAATTTCATACAGTGCTAATAGAGCTTATCTCTTGTTCCCTTTTATGGTTAAAATGTGCTTGAGAACTGGACAATTTATTTAAGCATGTAGGTGACTAAGGTACATGACAGTTATAATAATTAAGTTCCATCTATCTCTATCTTCACTGATGGAAAAGATGTTACACTTGATTCTCTCATTTTCATACCTGTATCAGAGTTCAGAGAAAACAAATCAAACATAGTAATATGATAATAGAGCTGAATTATAGAGCATCTTCACAATAAGTGGATTTTTACTGCATTCTGTGTACACTGTGTTTTTGAAACAATTACTAAGACATGAGGAGTAAATTAGGTTGTTCTTTGTTACCTTTCAGCATACTAATTTTAAGACCTGTCTACTTGTTTGTAAATGCTTGCTCCTTTGCCACCTTATGTGCATATATGTATGTTCATATTTATTTATTTTTAAAGAATCAAATGGATACCTACTATGTGCTGGTTACTGTGCAAAGAACTTCTACTTTATTCTATTTATCTACCTAGCTCTCGATAGATTTATTGGTAGTGCAGAGATGATCATGGAGGGGTGTCAGTATCTGTGTATATGTGTGTGTATGTGTGCACGCTGCCCTCTACTGGATATGATTTCTAAATAAGGAGGAGACATTTTCCCCCTAGGGGAAACAGAAAGGTGAAAAAAAAATCTAGGGAGAACCGTATTTCTTGATGTTACTTTTAAATAATTTAGGAGTGAGTCTGTATTTTACAAAGCCCAGGAATTCTAGAGCTTAGCACAGCAAATTATACATAGTAGGTGCTCAATAAATGTTTATTAAATAAATAAGTTAAAATACTTATCAGAATGTATTTCCCTGATAGATGGAAGCTGCAGTTTTTAAACCCAAAGAATGTTGATTGCCTCCACCTTGGAATTTATAATAGAGTTGAAAAAAAAAAAGCCACAAAGCTTATTACAGACAAGGTATGTCTACATGAATCCCCAAGTTTGAGTGACCAACTTTCTTTGCAAATGGCAATATTAATATTTTGGTATTTTATAGTTAGGGGCCTAGAAGCAGGAAGACAAATAGCCACTTAGATATCCACTACAATTTTTATTCAAGTGGACAAGAACTTGAGACATGAGTTTGGCTATGAGCAAAACAAGTATATCAAGGGAAAAGATTAGTTCTTTGCACTTTAGCCATACAGCAAATTTTGCCCACCTAAAACCAGCTAACAAAGAACAGGACGGGGAAAATACTTTCAAGAACATGCTCTAGAGGGAAAAATATATCAGAATGGGTGGGATGGCTAACTGCCTATCAAAATCCTTTTGCATCATGTGCATTATGGGCTTTTAGCTGGAAAATGGCTGCCAACCCAAGGACTAAAACTCTTTCCTTTCATGTATCTGAGTATGGCCCTCTGCCTATACCATCACAACCGAGGGAAAGAATGAAAGTGGTAGGTGCTACTTCTGCCCCAAGACTTAGAAGAAACTGGTGCTTCCCTTCTCTCCTCTTTTCCTTTCC